>NC_046157.1:117621916-117916916 GCF_011064425.1 Rattus rattus
GAAAATGTGAACGACTGTATCCTCCTGATGGTGTGTAAGCCTTTTATTTGCTTAGTCTTTTCTACCATTTCTCTTTCTCCACTCTCATCCCGACTTCCATGGAAGATGCTATGAAAAATGTCTGCTATGCTCTCCCTTTGACCACACCCAGGGGGAAATCGTCAGATCTCATAGCTAACCAGTCTGTTGGCACAAGAGGAACTGAAGGACACTTCTCAGTTCCTGCTGGTGCTGCTCCATTTTCGGTGTGTTCATTGGGCTTGTTGGTTATCTTCAGTTACAGTAAATGCCTTTCTTTAGAACAGGATCTCCCTTGACATGATGGCTTCTCCACCATTGACTCATTAGCTCAGTGAGCTGTACCACATGCAGATCCTTTAATGGTTCCTATCACCCAGAGACACAAGTGAACCATAAGGTAGAACTGAGATGGCATTAGAGTTAATTTCTCTTCAGGAGAAGCGTTATCCTTAGTACCAAGCCACTTTACCCACGTGATGTCTGACTAGCGCATGTCTGGAGGAGCTAAGGTGCATAAATTACTTATTTCATACATATGTAGTGATGTTTCATGTCAAACTTATTCACATATGTATATGTGAATATATTCGTTCCTCTTTATACACAAAAGCGACAGATGGCATAGTATACACACTTTAAGATCTCTTGCTTTTTGCATTTACATATACCCTGCGAACAACTCCATATATGTGCATGAAGATTACTTGTCTCTGTGTTAAAACTACATGATAATTCTCTCTGCCATTCTCTATTGATGGGTATTTGATCCCATATTTTCGTTAACAGAACCGTCAAATTTAACAAACATGTTGTGTTGTGTCTCGTGTTCATTCCGTTTTATTTCTGAAGATGCTCTCTGGGGATTGATTCCAAAAGAAGGACTGCTCAACCCATCAGGTATCTGTACAACGCTGTTAGGTGACCCAACACATTAAGGAGGAAACCATATTTAATGGACTCTTTCTAGTCTGTGTCAGGATTATTCTCTCCAACCCCCTCTTTCTTTTCATTAAGGCATCTTTTTCTCTAATGATGACTGCTATAAAAAACAGAAATTAAGTTTTGTCTCTGAGTCACATGTTGCAAGAAATGTAGTCAACTACGTTGGAAATCTTCCTAAGCTTTACAAATTGTCTTCTCATTGGGATCTAAGATCTCTCCCTTCCCTTCAGGATCTCCCTCACAGACACTACCTTCCGGAAAGGCTACATCCCAGAGTTCTCTCTGTGGCAAAACTGCAGCCCAAAAACTGGTTTTACTTGCTTTTCAAAGCATCAGCTTTAAAAGTAAGGCCCATCTTTAATTCAGCAGACAGATTTATGGTTTTTGCGTGAAAATTAGATATCTGCCTTTTCTTTTTTCACAGGAAGACAAACAAGCAAGAAAGCAAATAAGTAAGTAAATAAATAAATAAATTAAATTCACTAGTAAACAATTTTAGGATCAAGGGAGTCTACGAACCCCTAGAGCTCAGAAACAGGCATCGCTCTAAGAGCAGAGCGTCACTTACAAACAGAGTGAACTTCAACTTGAAATAATGGGATGTGAGCAAAGGTAAGGCAAGAATGACCACCAGGAAGCTAAAGATGGAGGAATTATTGAGAAGCTGTTGACATGCCAGGGAGCTAGTGAATTCAAGCAGGTGCTGGTTATTTGAAAGATCAATAAATCAATTGAATGGAGAGCAACCTTAATCAACACAGGGAAGGACTGAACAAAAAAAATCTTTTTGTATAAAAACTGTGGAGGGACAAGTCCTATTTTTAAGAAAATGAAATTTCCAGAAAGTATAAGGGATGCTGTTTCATGTAAACGTGCCTTTAACATACATTCAGCTCATTGGAAAACCTAAGTCAAGAAGATAGCTTTTCCCAAAACATGGTACTAGACAAAAGAAGAGTGTGACCAGTGTGCACACAAGGGATAAAAATATGACGAACAGCAAAGATGCAAACCTGGACTCCTTTGCTTGAGAGCTTACCAAACCCGTGAAGACGGGAGGTTATGAGGCCACTCCCCAAAACATGTGAGGAGACAGGAAAGATGAGGAAGAGTAACTTAAGTGGTGAAGGGATTGTGAGACAGACCAAGAGTGGCATTCCATCTGACGAGGACTGCACTGCAAGACAGAGTGCACCTAGGACCAATCGCACCCCTTTTTACATGCCCTTTGCTCAATGCAAAGTCAAATGGTGAGGAGATACGCTAACAGAAGGGATGACTGATACCCTTCCTGCGGGATAGGCCTGGAAAAAAGAAAAGGCAGATATCTAATTTTCACGCAAAAACCATAAATCTGTCTGCCGAATTAAAGATGGGTCTTACTTTCAAAGATGATGCTTTGAAAAGCAAGTAAAACCAGTTTTTGGGCTGCAGTTTTGCCACAGAGAGAACTCTGGGATGTAGCCTTTCCGGAAGGTAGTGTCTGTGAGGGAGATCCTGAAGGGAAGGGCAGAGATTTTAGATCCCAATGAGAAGACAATTTGTAAAGCTTAGGAAGGTTTCCAACGTAGTTGACTAAATTTCTTGCAACATGTGACTCAGATACAAAACTTAATTTCTGTTTTTTATAGCAGTCATCATTAGAGAAAAAGATGCCTTATATGAAAAGAAAGAGGGGGTTGGCGAGAATAATCCTGACACAGAATAGAAAGAGTTCATTAAATATGGTTTCCTTCCTCAATGTGTTGGAACATGGATAATCCAATTACAAGTATACAGAACGTTATCAGTTGCTTCCAGAAAGGAGTTTTCCATAAAAACACGTACAATAGCACTAGTTAAAACAGCAATGAGGGTCACAAGCAGAAGAGGAACACGAAAAGATGCCATGAGGATAAGGTTATGTTGCCCTCAGGTCCAGAATGGGGCCTGATTTGAATGGACAAACAACTCCAATTTTGCCAACCCCATATACGTCTAATGTGAACCATGTTGCCAATACCATAATGTGAACATAGTAAGAGAAATAAATATGTGTGGAGTGTAGACTAGATGTGGAGTTAGCCCAGAACACAGTAGTGCACATGGCTTAGCTCCTGCAGATTGTAACTATATTTAAAGCAGACATGGGGGATGGGAGGCAGAATGTAAATTTCCCAGGAGTTCCGAGGATGAAGGCATTCTTGGCTTCCTTTTACCTCGTAGTTTTTCTTCAGGACCCTTATGTTAGCTGCCAACACGAATGGCTGACGGGTCTCAAAGGAAAGTATTGAAAGACAAGTTGTTACCCCATAGCAGGTAACATAGACTTCACTCTAACTGTTGTTACCACATAGCAGGACTTCACTCTAACTGTCCCAATTGGGTGACTCTCTGATTCCTGGGGAGAGGAGTGTGGGTGTTTTGGTGGGCACACATCCACTCTCTAGCAAGGATGCTTTACCAGGTGGTCAGGGCTGGGACTTACCACGTGTGAAAATGGTGTCATGGAACGCCACATGGTTTCATTCACAGAGCCCATGTTCTCCATTTGCATCAAAAATCGAACATGTTTAAAGGGGAGCAGTTATCAGATGCAGCGAATTTGAAACGCAGATCGCTGTGAGCCGGCAGCAGAGGAGGAGCAGTATTGCGGCACCTCAAAAAGATCGAGTACCCGGAGGACAGGTGCAATTACACCATGACAGTGAAGGTGGGAGCTTTGAAGCCCGGAACACAGTGGTCAGACAGAGAAGATTTAAACCCACGGAGAGAATGGCCACCAGACAACTAGAGTCTAAGGCCACATGAGTGAGTGAACATCCCAAACATTTTCCAGGATCCTCCATTACAGCAACCAGTGCCGACCTACAAGCCCTGCAGAAGAGCTGTGTTCATTTTTCCGAGGTGGGCTCTGCTGGGGAACAGAATATTAGCGTTATGGTAGCTAGCCCTTGGAAACAGAATGCAGAGGTCTCTCCAGCAGGTCTGTAACAATACCGAGATGGACCCAATGGTGGAAGCATCAGGAAACCATCATGCAGTCACAGGGACCCGGGGGGGATACAAAGGTCTGTGCTGAAGGTCAAATGCATTCAATGACATCTGTGTCTGACTTGCTGACTCTGTGATTCTCAGTTGACAACTAAAAGTGACGGAGTCTAATCAAATTGATGCTGCTCCACTGTACACCCAGGTGGAGGAGATCTCCTTCTCTGGTATTTGAAAGCCACGAGAAAGTTCCCCATCAGCAAATCCCTACCCCTGTATCTCCCTCCTGGCTTTGCTTCTTGCTGCCACTTGTATGTTTTTTTCCTTCTTGGATTCTCCACCTATTCCTCCTCCTCCTCTTCTCCTCCTCTTCCTCCTTCTCCCCTTCCTCCTCTTCCTCCTTCTCCCCTTCCTCCTCTTCTTCCTCCTCCTCCTTCCTCTCCTTTTTCTTTTTCTCCTTCCTCTTCTCCTCTTTTTTAAAATGTGCAGACTCTCCTGATAGGGTTAGCTGGGACACCATTATTACTGTGAAAATCATAAGCAGGCTCTATCTGCATTCAGAAATCGCCAAGGGAAGTAAAGCAGCAATTCCTGCTCATCCAGATGTTGGTCAAATACAAACAGGCTCAGAACTCCCTTCACCCTGTAAAACACTCCAAAGCACAGCTTACAATCAAACTAAGACGAGCCAGCAGTAATGAGCTGAACAATGAAACCTCATTACCACAGCATGCAGGTCAAGATTCAGCTACGTTATGTGCTTTTCATTGAAATGCAGAATCTATCTCAAAACTTCCCAAGGTCAGTATCCCCTCCCCTCTCCCTCCCTTCCTCGCTGCTTCCTTCCTTCCTTCCTTCCTTCCTTCCTTCCTTCCTTCCTTCCTTCTTTGCTTTTTGAAAGGGTTAGCTCTGGTTTGAGATAAATATGTTTGTTTTTCCTGCATAATAACTCCTAGCTTAGAGGAAAAGTTAGTATTGTTAAGGCAAAGGAATAATATCTCTCTGTGGTGTGGTAGTGTGTTCCTTTCTTTCCTTTTTTTTTTTTTTTTTTTGACCCATCTGGTTTTTCAGAAAATTTTCCTCCCTTTGATTTTTTTACAATATCATGCAAATGTCAAAATCTGAATGTCATCTTCAAAGACCCTTTTATGTCAGGCAACCCCTTTATAGGAAAAAAATAAACAATTTTATGTATGCATGCTTGATGCCAGTCCAATTAATAAAAGCCTTTTTTGCTATGCTTGGCTACAAGCAAGTTTCTCTTTTGAAAATGAACAGAGGGGGGATGAGATAAAAGGTCTGTATTGTTTCCTTGCAAATTTTACAGTTTCATTTTTAATTTGTGTTTGGATGTGAGGATCTTGGTGCAGATGGTGTGATAGTCCACAGTATGTTCTGAGAACCTGAAATGATAACAAAGATATGCAAATCGAGAGGGTGCTTTGGACGAGAGCCAAGATATCCCATTCCACAATAGTCGAAAACAAACCGATGTGCCCAGCAAACTACACGGAGTGCCACTAGGAGATGTAACAGTGCCAAAACAAATTATATTAATGACCTTAGCAGTTTGCTCAGTTCTACTGGCCAGCTTAATGTGTCTGCACAGGCACTTCATTTACTGTGCAAAACAACTTTTCTGGGGGCGGGGGAGCCAAAGGAACCAAAAAAAACCATGATAAATTTAATTCAATTTCATCTTCATAATTAGAAAAAATATTGTAGGATTTTATTTTATTTTTGACACCTGGAAAATGTGTATGATACTCAGTATACCAAGAATGCTAGTATTTAAAGTTTAATAAAAATGTCACAAACATGATTTTAAGGAAAAAATTTAGTTTATTTTCTGCAAATGGAGCATATCCACAAGAATGCAGAGTTTACTACTTAAATAGCATTGAGATTACTTTAAAGGGGAATTTAGTTAAGATGACTGAAATAAAAATGATTTCAAAATGTTCATTATAACTAAGCCTGTTTTGAAATGGCAATGTGTTCCAGGTGTAAAATACACTGTTGCAGAGGAAGGCAAGTAATATGACAGAGGGACAAGAAAAATCTCTGCTAAAAACAGTAAAATCTAAAAGAGTCTAATTTGTAATGTGATATGTCCCACTATTAGTATTTTTAGAATTATTTATCATATTTTCTTATAAATTAAGGTAAACTTTGATCAGAAAAAGTCATAATTCATGTTATATTTATATCATATTTGAGATAACCAGCCTAATTGTTATCACGCTTATGTTCTATATAAAAACTTTCATAAATTAGAGTGATAATTTTTTTAACTTTAGGTCCTACTAAAAGTTTAATTCAAGGATGACGAAAAATAATTAGCTAAAAGTTATTTAAATACGTACACATTTTTAAAACATAAATATCTTACAAACTAACGTCAGATTCAAGGTGTTTACTTCTTTAGTGAGTCACAGGACTCTTCATTAAGGAAACAAACAGCCAAAGCCCAGTGTAGGAGGTGCTGTTACAGGCTCCACAGCCAGTGAAATGTTTCCAAAAGAAACCCGCCACGCGCCTGTCTTCCCCAGCTTTGGCACCATAATCGATATGTGAACGGTTTATGGCTCTGATTCATTCAAGCCCGGAAAACCTACGTTAGAAGGACTTAAAAATTGGAAGCACCACTTGTTGCTCAGAAATTAATCTATCTGATGCAAAAATCCGCGTGAGTAGGTAGAAAGGAAGTTCCCGGGAAGGGCTAGGAGACCGGCACTTTACCTTTCTCAGCCTACCAGTGCCCGGTACCGGATGTGACTGAAAAGGTCATTCTCCTAGAACTAGCCACGTAATTATGTGTACTTCCCCAAATTAGAAGCCCATAAAATGGGCTTATTTCTGTCAAAGAATTCTTAGATTTTTATCACCGCCCTTTCTTTAGTAATTTCTGGGTTTCTTTTAATTTTCATTACAGATTATACATAATTTGAAATTTTCCAAATGTAAAATGACAAGAGATGGTGGTGATGATTGTTGTTTAATAAGCTGAAAAATATGAGGCGTATGTCAATCGCTATGGCTTTTTTTTTTTTTTTTTTTTTGATACTGATTCAAGGTTAACTGGGCATTGACAAAATACACAAGTGTGAAAATTCCCTGTTAATCAAGCAGAAAGCAACAGGTTACAGTGAAATCTAGGAGGGTTTTTTGTTTGTTTGTTTTTGGTGTTTTTTTTTTTTTGTTTTTTTTTTTTTTTCCTAGCTCCAAGCTCTGAGCTGGGGGACAGGCTAAGTAATTAGACAGCACTGTATCTGTTAAACTCTTCGTCATAAGGACACTTCTGTAAGGAAGCTCTTTTGATGTGTGTTAGGCACATACAAGGAAAAACCCTCCTGTTCAACAAATATCAGTTTTTATTAGTTATTTAATCAAAGTTACGCCAAAATATAGGTTCTCTGATGAGGCCCCAGGTGACCCTTGGTTTGAGGAGGGCGGATGCGCTAAAAAGAAGATCTTGGAGCTGTCCATCAATTTCTGAGGCACACGGAGAGCCCAAGCAGGAAGGAGATGTAGTCTCAGTCTTCATGCATAATACATACCAAATAGGTGCAGCGGTATGTAAAGTGAATTTTAATTGGTTATAATTGTCATTTCATTTAGTAAAGTATTGTCTGGAGACCGGGATATCAATTAGCACTCTGTGGACTCTGTTACTTATGGAAATAGCCATATAGAGAGAAATGTGCTCAAGCACTGGATGTACTTTAATTAAGAAAGTGGTACAATAATTTAAAGACCTTTAAAGTATCAATTAATGGCTACAGAGGTAACATATGAGTATAAACTGGGTGAAGTAAAAAAAAAAGTGTATCTGCTTTAAATGAATTTTTTTTTTTTAAAAAAGTGTGTTCTTGATTCCCCCACCCCAACCCCCAGCATTTACTTGATATCTATTTACTTGATATCTTCTGCAGGAAAAACACACACACACACACACACACACACACACACACACACACACAGAGCTCAGAGATTCAGCACCACAACAGACAGACAGAGAGAGGCAGAGAGACAAGAGACAGAGAGCAAGACAGAGAGACAGAGAGAACACAACAGAGACAGAGACAGACAGAGATTCCACAGTGGTAAATCATTTATTCATTAATTTCCAGACTGATACATGTACATTTATTGAAAGGAGAGAGAGAGAGAGAGAGAGAGAGAGAGAGAGAGAGAGAGAGAGAGAGAGAGAAACACAGAGAGATCCTATAGTGGTAAATTTTTTTCTTCATTATTTTACAGTACCGATATATATGTATTTAGTGAAAGGAGAGGGAAAGAGAGAGAGAGAGAGAGAGAGAGAGAGAGAGAGAGAGAGAGAGAGAACAATAACATTAAGTCCAGAGTCCCTCAAGAAGATCTCTTTCAGACGTCCTTCATTTCCTCAGAATTAATAGACGTCCAGGCATCAATAAGGTAGAAGAAAAGATGATTGATGTATTTCGTTTTATTATTAAATTGTTGGTAACCAAGGCAGCTTTTCTTTTTTTTCCCCCGTGGGGATGAAGAGGGACCTGTCCCTTTTTAACCACTTGCTCTGAATGACTTTTATGCCCAATATCAGTGAGAAGAGAGGATGAATGTCACCTCTCTCCTCTGCTACTCCTCCTGCTGGTGCCTACTCCCTCCTTTGATTGACAGCTACTAATAACCTTCCCGCCCTAAGTGCCATGGAGACACTTTATTAGGACAAACAGCCAAGGAAATCTAGGACTGGAGCCAAGTCTGCAGTGAGTTATTATCGGGCTTGTATTTATCTCAGCTTTGTAATTTTTTTCAGTGATATGCAAATCCCGAAATAGATCTTCTGCTGTTGAAGGACAGGTCCCTCTGTTAATTGATCCACTGAGATTCACTCTCCCTCTTTCAGCTCGCAACCAGGGAAACGTGCTACATGAAAGACGCCCAGAGCCATGCACAGGACACAGGAATTCTCCACACAAACCTTCCCCGCCCGAGAGCAACTTCCACGCTGAAAATAAATTTTTGTTCATAAAGACACCTCCCCTCTCAACAGTATCTGCCCAGCAGATCAAACGGATTTGTTTATTTGTTTACTAGTTGTGTCAAAAAAAAAAAAAAAGAAAGAAAGAAAAGAAAACACTTCCAAATTATAACCAAATGTGATTTCAGATGGGATTTGCATTTTTCCTCCTGAAACACACAGAGTTTGCATAGATTGCAAATATATTAAAACTAATTCAGCGAGAACCAACATTTTTTAGAAGGAAATAAATGTGGCACAGATCATGAAGTAGAAAATTTGCTTTTCCTCAGAACATCTCCTTCTTTGCACATTAAAAAAACATGCTCGCATACCTAGAATGTCCCAGCCTTTGGACAGCTGACATTTGTCACTTGCATCATCTCCCCCTCTCTCTGTCTCTCTGTCTCTCTGTCTCTCTGTCTCTGTCTCCCCCCCCCATGTGTGAGAGAGAGTGTGAGTGAGTGTGTATGCACACATTGCTCAGGAAACTCATGGGTAGGCCATTGAAACCCATGGTAATAACAATGATATATCTGTCCCATAATTCAAAGCACTTGAAAGCAGTATTGGAGCAAAGACAAATAAAAATGTGAGCTAAATAACTAAATACTGATTAGCATTCTGTATAAAATCTACATAGGATTGAAAAGATCACGGGCATAGAATTGGAGAGCCTTGATTTTGAGACTACCCAACACAAACTACTCCTTTCAAGTCCAGTGTCTCCCCTAGTAGATCAGTGATTAATAAGGATATTTCTCTGTTGGTTGGATCATGCCTTCCCTGGACAAGAAATAAAATTTGTGGAGATTGATTAGTAAACTATCATTCTGGAACAAGAAATAAAAACAATTTGAAATTGCCTACTGTCATTTTATACTATTAATTTAGGGTTTTCTTCTAACGTGTGTGTAGCAGTCAGGGTTCGGTAGAGTCACAGAACTTATGGAATGTCTATATTGAGGGAATTTATTGTGATAACTTACAGTCCAACTAACCCAGCAATGGTCAGCTGTGAATGGAAGTCCAAGAATCTAGTAGTCGCTCAGTCCCATGAGACTAGTGGTTTCAGCTGCTCTTCTGTAGAAGTGGGTTCCAACAGATGTGCTGGCAAGTAAATGCAAACAGGTGCAGAAGAGCGAATCTTCCTTCTTCCAATGTCCTTATGTAGGTCTCCAGCAGAAGGTGTGACTCAGATTAAAGGTGGATCTGGGACTTGCTTTGTCCCAGGCTGACCTTGAAATCAGAGATCTCCTAGCTTCCGTCTCCTGTGATTAAAGGCGTGTACTACCTTGCCTGGGCGCCTAATCTTTTCATGGCCACTGTGCCTCAAGATATCATGATACGTTAAATAACAAGAAGTTTATCAAAGCATATTCTCTATAACCAAGAATATATATTTCTATATGGGACACTTCTATGAAGCATTATATAAGCATACCCTTTAAATCTTTTATCAATTTTCCATAACACGGGAAGTAATTAACGTGCCCAGATATTCAACTGCTTACCTAAGAGCTGTCTTCCACTCTACACTGGGGCCCAAGGCAAATCAAATAACTCCCTGAACTCTGTTCTCAGTCCAGGATATACCCTCAGGGTCCGCTTCCACCCCTGTCGATGTGTTATGTCCTGGAGAAGACATTCTCAAGGAGGCAGGCAAGTTGTTTTCACTGCCAGGTTCTATTTGATGACACCTAGGCCATGCCCAGTAGGCAGAACCAGAAGGTCTGTCATCTTTCCAGGTATCCGAGATAGTCAATTGGAAGAGTGAAACACACTCTTGTTGGGTAACGGTTTTAGAGAATCCCATCATCATCGTCCACTGCTGTTGTTGGGAGAAACTGCTCACCATGCAAGAACATGACAGAGTACATAGTTCTGTCATGATAGGAAGCATGAGAGTGAGAGAGGAAGGGGCATCCCATGATCCTTTTCCAGACAAGCCCTTGGTTAAAGATCATTTCACCTCTGATGGCAATATGCTAGGGACCACGCCTTCATAGAGATAGCTAGAGGGACACTTAGGCTTCAAACTGTAGCAGAGTCCTACTTGAATCTGTGAAGTACCAGACACTGCTAACCACTCTACCATACCAAGCTCCCCACAGTACAAAAATGCTTTTCCAGTTTGCAAAGGGGTTGATGTAGTCTATGCTTTCTGCTGTCTTTAAGAAACTGATCAATTCTGTAGAATAAGAAAACGCAAATGTTTGTTTCAAGGCAATGTGTACTTTAATGCTTGAGAAAGCCATGCTTTTCAAATAAAACATTCCATAGACATAAGACTTTAGAGTGCATCACAAATAAACACAGGGAAAAAATGTTTTCTCTGCATCCAGAGATCACAGCACAAGTCCTGGGAGTGCCAGTCTTGGTTTACAGCTCCATTCAAAAGTCATTCCTTAGCCCTCATGTGCACTACGCATTAATAATTCCACCCCTCAGAAATACTGAGTTGGAAAAGAGATACACTCTGCTGTGTGACTGCCATGTGCTTCAGAAGCAAGAAATATTCATAGAGCTGTCCCTGCCCTCCCGCATCTCTCTGCAAGCAATCTATCACTGAACCATGCCTTCGCTCACCTGATTTCTTTTTATTTGGGGACCTTGAGCTCACTCTGTGCTGCAGGACTGGAGCTTGGCATCTGTCTGCCTCAGTCTCCTCAGTAGTTAGAGATTACAAATCTGCACCACAGCCTAGCTTCGAAGGGTTGCTTCTACAGTGCATTGGAGAATTTCTAGGTGTAGCAAGCAGAAGATACTGTATTGTATTTTATTTTCATTCCTTAGATTCCTATTTGTATTCTAATGAGAGACCAATAGGGGATAGGGTGTGTATCTGGACAAGAGGGGATGTGGGAGGAACTGGGAGCTTAGTGGGAGGACAGACAACAATCGGAACATATTGTATGAAACAAAAGAAAAGAAATTGCAATAATAAAATTGTCTCTATTAGATAAGAATAAACTAATTGTTTACTAAAATAGTATCTTTGAGAAATTATATGTATCAATAACAAAGATCTTTTAAGAATACTCAAATCCCCTACATTGTTGTTCTACTAAGAGAAGTTAAAAATCACTGAACTAGAGATTCAACAAAAGTCAAGCGAACTGTTTCCAGACATCCTTTGTTCCCCAGGTGACGCTGACCAATATGGTCTATATGATATTGATCATATTCTCATCAGCTGTCCAGATACTAACTCATGACAGAAAATATGAACATAGAAGTATGACTATCCGATGACTGACAACCTAAAATGGAACATAGTTCAGCCCCTCTGGGGGCTCACCTATAAACATGGGTTTTCGGTTTTTAGTGGTATAGATCAACTACATCCTTAGCATGTGATATTCTTTAATAGCTTCCAGTATGAAAAATAGGATGCTACATATGCTGTTAGAGAGACATTTACTATGCAAGATTAAATGTCCTACATTTAGTAATTTAAATGTGACAAGTGCATATTAAATTCCTAATACATTCTGGGCTACAATGTATCATGTGGGGTTTATAAAGAACAGCCTGTATGTGCAACTCATGTTAAAAATGGCTCATCTTGAACTGGAGTGATAACTCAATGGGTATGAGCACTTGCTGACTGTGCAAGAGGACTTGAGCTCGAGTTCCCAGAACACAAGTATGGTCGTTCCCTCAACCACTGTGGTGGTAGTTGTGTGCGTGTGTATGCATGTGTGTGTGTGTGTGTGTGTGTGTGTGTGTGTGTGTGTGTGGTTATCTACTTGCATGTGTTCATGCATAAGTATGTACATGTGTGTGCATGTGTATATGTATGCACATATCTGTGCAAGTATGTGGGTATGTGACTGTGTGTGTGGTTTTTTTTTTGTTTGTTTGTGTTTTTGTGGGTGTGTAGGGAAGGAGGTGGAAACATGAGTCTCTTTGGACTTCTTTTCACCAGTTTTATTTGCTCCAGGTTCAGTGAGTGACACTGTCTCAAGGGAATGAGGTAGAAAGGGACAAGGGACAGCGGGACACCAGATGTTCTTTGGTATTCATGCATGTGTAAAAGGGAAAACAGAGGACACACACACATACATTTACCACACATGTATAGAGGATGCAATACACACACACACACACACACACACACACACACACACACACACACACACACAATTTAATCTCCACAACTCACTGAATCCTTGTTCTGGCTTTACCAAGTTGTATTAGTGGATAATTGTTCAACCTTGAAAATATGAAAATTGAAAATAAATTATTGAACAAAATCATGATATGACACAGAAGGCTGTTATGAGCATGTAGGGTACATTCAATGTCCCGAGAAATGTCTAGCGTGTAGTGGGAACATAATTAAATGTTGCAACATTATAGAAAGCGCTCAGCTGAATTCCTGCTCTTGCTCTACCCTGCAGGCATTAACCACAAGTGGATGAATTTTTATAACTCTGAGTATAAGGCAGAAGGCATGTCTGGCAGCCTTTGGTCATCATTCTCTAGCAAATTCTGACATTTTTTAATGATTGTAGAATTAACAGATGCTTTATCATCACCTTTTCCCCCATGAGATGCGGACGAAAAGTCTCAGTCCACTTCCTTCTCAGACGACCATGTCTCTTCCTTGACAAGGTGTTCATCTGTTCTCAAGGAGTGGCCACTAGGACTTCTGAGATTATTCTCTATACAAAAACTATTCGGTATAAGGTAAAACCAAAATAAGAAAAAAACAGCATGACCCAAGAAGCAGAAATAAGATGGCTGAGTGGTCAAGAGCACAGTTGGTCTTGCAGAACACCAGAGTTTAGGTCCCAGTGGCTGCAAGAGAAGGCGCATAACTGTGTGCAACCCCAGGTACAGAGGATGCCACAGTGTTTCTTGGGGCAGCTGAGTACCTGTGCGCCTCATAGATGCACACACACACGCACGCATGCACGCACTCATGCACAATGGGAACAGAAAATATTTTCTTAAAGATAGTTTGCTGCTTCTGTTTAGTAAGAAGCAAAATGGCTTAAGATCCCTATGAGAAAGGATTGTGAAGGGTACAGCTGAGAGAGGAAGTGTGTGTCTGTGTGTGTGTGTATATGTATGTGTGTGTGTGTGTGTGTGTGTGTATGTGTGTGTGTGTGTGTGTTCTGTGTGTGTGTGTCTGTGTGTGTGTGTGTGTGTGTGTCTGTGTGTGTGTCTGTGTGTGTCTGTGTGTGTGTGTGTGTGTGTGTGTCTGTGTGTGTCTGTGTGTGTGTCTGTGTGTGTGTGTGTGTGTGTGTGTGTGTGTCTGTGTGTGTGTCTGTGTGTGTGTGTGTGTGTGTGTGTGTGTGTGTGTGTGTGTGTGTGTGTGTGTGTGTGTGTCTGTGTGTGTGTGTGTGTGTGTGTGTCTGTGTGTGTGTCTGTGTGTGTGTGTGTGTGTGTGTGTGTGTGTGTGTGTGTGTGTGTGTGTGTGTGTGTGTGTGTGTGTGTGTGTGTGTGTGTGTGTGTGTGTGTGTGTTGTGTGTGTGTGTCTGTGTGTGTGTCTGTGTGTGTGTCTGTGTGTGTGTGTGTGTGTGTGTGTGTGTGTGTATGTGTGTGTGTGTCTGTGTGTGTGTGTCTGTGTGTGTGTCTGTGTGTGTGTGTGTGTGTGTGTGTGTGTGTGTGTGTGTGTGTGTGTGTGTGTGTGTGTGTGTGTGTGTGTGTGTCTGTGTGTGTGTGTGTGTGTGTGTGTGTGTGTGTGTGTGTGTGTGTGTGTGTGTGTGTGTGTGTGTGTGTGTGTGTGTGTGTGTGTGTGTGTATGTGTGTGTGTGTGTGTGTGTGTGTGTGTATGTGTGTGTGTGTGTGTGTGTGTGTGTGTCTGTGTGTGTGTGTGTGTCTGTGTGTGTGTGTGTGTGTGTGTGTGTGTGCCTGCAGTGTCTTCAGAAGCCAGAAGAGGGCGTTAGAATCACTGAAACTTAAATTACGGGTAGCTGTGCGCTGCTCTGTAGGTTGAGAATGGAACCTGGGTCCACTGGAAGGACAGTCAGTGCTTCCGTCTGTCGAGCTATCTCTCCAGCTCTATAATAACATATTGTTAAAAACAAATAATTCTCAGTTTGATGACCTAAAAAATAAGATAAGTCTTTGAGAAGTAAAAACAAAATGTTGTCAGGTTTTAAACTGATGAAGGTACCAAGGACATTGCCATACTTGAACATCCTATTAAAGAACAAACAGAAAAGACATGCGTGAAATGGTCTCTCTCTCTCTCTGTGTGTGTGTGTGTGTGTGTGTGTGTGTGTGTGTGTGTGTGTCTGTTATGTCAGTTACAAGGTTACCTTCACCTCTCCTCATTTTTGGTAAGAAAGAGAATGTTTCAGATTCTTATTGTGGGTGATAGCTAGCTAAATATAGCTAAATCAAACTCTCTTTTTAAATAACACATTAGATAAGATATAAATTATTTGCACTTGTATTAGACGCTCTGCCGACACGGGTGCTTGTTCAAGATCATTGATAGGCCGTTCATCACAGTGGCGACCATAACACCTTAGAAAACCAGATACCACCATTTTGCTGTTGAACCTTTCATAATGACACTATTCTTAACCAATTAATTTATTGAACAGTGAAATGACTGGTTTTCCAAGAATCCAAACATAATAATGCCATGCCAAACCCCATTGTGGAAAGCATGGGACAGAAGCTGAACATGTTTGGCAATGAAACCATATGTGAGCTAGAGTGGAAGCACGTGACTCAACTCTGAACCTTCCCATTCCTTCAGGGTCTCAGCCTAGGTGAGTGAGGCTACAATACTGAGGATTCTAATGCTACAGCTTCTCGAACAATACTGTACCCCCTTGCCTTTTCTCTCGTGACTCAACTAGGCAAAACTATTGTTACTTCAAGTTTGGCAGAACTTTCTCACACCCCTTGGGAGATTCTGTAGTCACTGATCATGTCCAGTGTATGAGTTCAGTAAACCAAGAATCCTGACAGCTGCTATAGTCTGGAGATTCTGCAGGGCACTGCGGTCAGTGGTTCCTCCAGGGTTCTCGGTTTGGGCCCCCAATTTCCACTTGCTCACACTCACTAATACTCCAGTACAGTTGAGCTTGAGTTTGTCCTCTTTACTCCCCGGTTCAACTCTATTTCAGAAACACTGTAAATTCACTTTAAACCCAGACCGTGCTCATTTCCCCCTTCTTATCACACCACGTTTTATTCATCAAGTATACACCAAGTTCAAAGGTCATCTCCAGGACTCCTCCATTAAGTGACATGTGGTTGTTTCATCATGCTGGTTTTCCTAGGACCATACACAGGACTCTTTCCCTGTGCTTACATGAGTTCTAACCATTTGCCTCACACAACACCATTAATCAGCTCTCCCTGTGTGTGTCCCAGAATGACCAGGGAGCATATTTCATTATCGTGGTATGTTGCTGTTGTTTGTGTTTTTTCTACTCCAGTGTCTGCTTTTAAAGGGGTCTCAACAAAACTTAGTTGAGAAAATGAATGGAGAGAAATTTGCTACATTTTCTTCCTCAAGCATTTGAGCTTCAGAGACTCCCAGGAGCTTATATCTTAGATCTCTGCTAAATCGTGTTTTCTGAACTGTAGCATTCATTATCATGCTGAGAGAGATTTAAGAAGCACTTGCTTGGAAAGCATCAACAGCCCTTAAATTAACCTCAGGACAATTACCATATATATATATATACATATGTATATATATATATATATATATATATATGTGTGTGTGTGTGTGTGTGTGTGAGAGAGAGACAGAGAGAGACAGAGACAGAGAGAGACAGAGAGATAGATGTATATTATGTATCTATATATATTGTATATCCCTTTATGGAAAAAATATATATGAGAGACATATATATATTATATTATATTTTACATATATTTGTATATGCACTTTCTATCTTATCATTTGTATAGCAAATTTAGTGTCTGCCTACAGAAATGCTCATGCCTGTACTTGTACAAAATATAATTACATACTAATAAATAGATCTATATAAATTTGTATAGAATTTTACAAATCATCTTGAAGATCACCAGACTTAGTTCTATCTCACCTTTATCTAGAAAAACACGTTTAATTTCCAAGATGGGTAAGTCCTTTCCTACAAGTTTTTGTGTATTAAAAACATTGAGAAATTTCAGTAATTTTTGAGTATAATATTAGCATCTCTTTTTTGCACATAATGGTTTCCCTCAAGTTTTGTTAATTGGTCACATTTTAAGGCACATGCATTAAGGCTTCTAGTATTTGAGAAGACGCCTGTAGGCACCACTGCATGGTGCTAGCCACAACTTTAAATAGGCAGGTAGCACAGCGAACGGTTCAGAGTGCTTTAAGCTGAATGCTGCAATCAATTCTGGATTTCATGCTGCTGCTGAGGCTTGGCTAAAATTTCAATCTTCCAGGCATGGTGTGCAGGAATCTTTGTGACTCCCCACATCAGTGAGAGTGACAGTTGCACCCAGTCACGTCTTCACAGCCTCTTCTGGTGGGCCACATGCTCTGAAGGAGGCACAAATTGTGGAAGAGTTCTATACCCCGAGAGAAATGTCTCCTCTACACATGCGGATCAGCCATGCTCACTGGACTCAGTAAGAAAGCAGAAAGCACAGCCTGATGTTCCAACAGGAGGAAACCCACCTTCTTCACCTGTACATAGCAATACAGACAGACTGCTGGGAGATTTTGCTCTCATATTTGCCTCTATGCTCTGTGCTTTCTATGTATTCAATGTAGAGTGGTTTGGAGTGTTTGCTGCATTACAATGAGAGAAAACGAGTCTGTATAAGAAATCAGAGATTCTTCTAACATGCTAGGACACAGACACATGGATAAACCTGTCGCCAGGCATCTTACCTGGTCAGGAGGAGGACGCTGCAGTCCAACTCTTCTACCAGTGTGGCGCTGTGGTGTGTGCTGCAGAGGCTGTCTTCTCCTGTCTTCTTTTGCTTGAGAACCTTCGTGGTTATAGAAGATGCATTTCTGATAACTTAATTACTACCAATAATTTTGATAATTTAAGTTTTCCCCTTTTGGAAGATGCCTAAAGATGTCACATCTGTAAAGGATACTTTTTCATATAAAGAAACATTCTCACACAGGACAAATCCCTGGTTTTATGTAGAGTACCATTACCCAAGAAAACAATAATTTTTGAAGACACAAATTGTTTAGAACATCATTGCCCTGGTAAATAACCACTTCAAAAATATCCCACCTACATAACTAAAGTATGCAGTTAATATATCAAGGACTCATATTTATTTTATAATTGGGATTTGAGAGATTTACCTTACACAGAAAACAAAACAAAACAGTACACACTCATAGTCTTTCAAAAGATTAAATATAGATAAATGTAAAAACATAAGTTAAAGTGAATTATTGTTATTATTATTAATATTATTATCTTGGCTAATAATTTGTTAAGAGAAATCAGAATATTCATTGTGAAATGTCATCCAGTAAAATGGTTGCTAAGAATATAGAAAAAAAAAACAGTCAAAACTACACATGGAACAAAACAATAATAACTGAAATGAAACAAAACCAAGATTGAAATATATGTGAAGAATGTCTTATCTGTGAGAACAAAACTCAAAACAAATGTACAGAAACTTCAATCATGAACTTCTAATCTAACTGAGGTACATGATGCCCAACTGAAAGACAATCTCAGCAAATAAAGACATGCTACCTAAAATATAAAAGCAGGAGCATTTGCTTCTACTAAAATTCATAAATTCCATAGCCAAAGTGTCCGAGACTTTCTATTTGTAAGTCTCAGGATAGGGGCTAAGAAATGGCTTAGCACATAAGAGCACTAACTTATCCTGCAGAAAACTACACTCAGTTCCCAGCACTTACATGGCAGCTAACGATCAGATGCAACTCCAGTTCCAAGGCATCTGCTGCCCTCTTCTGGCCTCCAGAGGCACTGGGCATGCATGGATTATGGAGACTATTTACAGGCGAAAGACTCTCATAGTAAAATAAGAAATAAAAATAGAAGTCTGAGATACAGATCAGCAGCACGGCTCCAGTTAAGGACAAAGAGGTGACAGAACCATCATGATTTTAGATTTCTCAATGGGCATTGCATGCATTGAGGAAAGAAAATACAATATTGTCTTTTGGCATTTACAATTAAGACATGGTTGTTGTCCTTTGAATAATTTGGTCCCTCAAAATTCTGTGTTAAAATAGAACCCTCAATGTAGTATTAAGGTATACGCCAAGGGAGGTGTGTGAGTCATTCTAAGACTCTTCTCACTAAGTGGAATTAGCAGCCTACAAAGAGGTGATCCTTTTCCTCTACTTTTCTTTCACATTGGAAAAATGCCCGCTCTTTATACATTGCCTAGCACACAGGATTATTTTGTGATTGTTCACAATGACGGAAATTAAGGATAATGATTGCAGAAATATCTTCCAGACGTGAAAATGTATTTCAGAGTCTCCATAGATAAAACAAATGGATCTCAGCTATTTCTTTCAGTAGTAAATGGCTCTACAGCTTTCTTCTAGTTGTTGTTGGTTTGATTTTATTTATTTGCTTGTTTATTTATTTGTTTTGGAAGACAGGGTTTCACTGTGCAGTTTTACCTGGTTGATAACTAGATATGTAGATCAGAATGACCTCAAACTGATAGAAATCTACCTGTCCTTGCCTCCTAAGTTCTGGTACTAAAAGTATGTGTCACCATACCTGCATACTTAAAAAGGAAAATTTTCTCTAGGATACAGAATGGCTTCACGTTGTAAAAAAGTCAAATATGATAGACCCGATTCATAGATGTAATACAAAGTTGTATAGCAGCCATTAACACTCAGCACAGAAGGATACAGCTATGGGACGAAACTTCCAAAGAGGTGAGCACTGGGAAAATTCTCATAGTGTAGGAGTTCCCAAGTGTTGCCTGTCTAGGAGGATTACACTGTGAGAGCTTTCTATTGATTACAGACGCACATCAATCCAGTTGCAAAAGGGAGTCTGAACATGACAAGATAAATATCACCAAGAAATGAATAGGTAATGAAGTCATATAGACATTATAGTCATATAGTTATTTAGACATCTAGACAATAGACTATTACTCAGTAAAGAAAATGAAGTTTTTAGATGTCTGAGTGAGGTAACCCAGACCCACCCAAAACACAAGTATGCATTCTTTCCTATGTGGATGGCATCATTTAAGCTTTTGATATGTTTGCTATAATCTGAATAAACACAGAGTTTAGGTGCCTAGTGGAGGAGGAAGGGGATCTCCCAAGGAAGGAGGAAGAATATAGTGTTAAGGGGACATGAAAGGGAAAGTGGCACAGAAGGGTTGAACACGGAGGAGAATGGGAGAGAAGAATAAATAGGAAATATAGAGAAGAACAGGTATCATTAAAGGCCATTTGAAGAACTATATAGAAACCTACTACAACACCTTCCAAAACTATATAAAAAGAAACTAATAGGAGTCACCATACAAGGAGGGAGACAATGCCCGGATTATACATCATGTGCCACCATGCAAAATTTCAAGTGCTGGGAAGGTTGACTAGTTGGCAAAATGCCAAATACCACAGGCTATTGGTTTTTTGTTGTTTTTCTTTTTTTTTATAATTTTTTAACAGTTTTTTTCTTTTTCTTTTTTTCCCTAAGACTTATTTATTTATTATATGAGTACACTGTCACTCTCTTCAGACACAGCAGAAGGCGGCATCAGATCTCATTACAGATGGTTGTGAGCCACCATGTGGTTGCTGGGATTTGAACTCAGGACCTCTGGAAGAGCCCTCAGTGCTCTTAACCACTGAGCCATCTCTCCAGTCCCACAGGCTATTGTTAAGGCTATAGCTTACTTTCCAAATCCTGATGGTAAGGCCCTATTGCTGAGGAGGACAATTAACTAAAACATTGAACATAGGGTAATCAAGGTGGTGCCTAGTGGAAGGTTTCGTCCCTACTGACCGCTACATGTGGTCCTAAGGGCTACTCTGTACCCTACAGGATAAAAAGGAAGGGTTATCATCAATATCATTCAGATAATAAACCCTGTGACCTACAACAGTGATCTGCCTGCAAGACATACCAACGTGATACTGGCACTAGCGCTATGGGTGTAACCAACCAAACAGCCACTTCTTTTTTAAATTGTACCTAAGGCCCACTCTATGAGATGGAGCCCATATCTGGCACTGCTTATGTGACTAAGAACTAAAAGTATACTGGTCACAGGTCCAGGGAGATACATACTGCTAGTATTCTGCTAAAGGAACAAAGAAATACAATGAGTCCTGCTAACAGATTTCTGTAACCATAGATGAGAGCCTTGCTCAACCAGCATTGGATAGACTCTTTGGTACACTAGGTGGGAACTGACACAGTGACTCACACCTAGACAATATGCAGACAGTGAGAGAACACGAAGTCCTAACTGGAATGTCTCAATCAGCATGTCCCTCAAGGCTCAGGGCCCTGTGTATAAAATGAGGAGTACCTTGTGTAAGGGTCAAAGGTGATAGGTGACTCAACAGGAATAGGATCTTCCAAACCCCACAGAAGGATGCATGTGTGCACATACAGAGACTGTAGTGGCATGCATAAGACCTTCACAGGTTCAAGCCAGATGGATCGCAGAACAGAAAAAGTGGAAGACCAGGTTTCATTCCTAAACAAAACGTTATCTGCAACTGATACCTGTTGGCAAAGAGAAAAGCAGTTTCTTCAATGAAGTGTCAATGAATATAGAAACTGTATTCCAGGGCAAGTCCCACGCCTAAAATGACTTGGCCAATATACATACTCAGTGGGGTGTTTCTCTCTCTCTCTCTCTCTCTCTCTCTCTCTCTCTCTCTCTCTCTCTCTCTCTCTCTCTTTCTCTCTCTCTCTTTCTCTCTCTTCTCTCTCTCTCTCTCTCTGTGTGTGTGTGTGTGTGTGAATTCTTGTTTTGTTTTGCCATTTTTTTTTGTCTTAATGGTCTTTTGCCTGATTGATTTTTTGCCTTTCATTTTGTGGTCTCTGTTGCTGTTTCTTGCTTTTATTTATGCTTTTATTTCTTGGTTTTGCTTTTTAGAGGGAAGGAGAAATTGAGGGATCAGAAGGACCTGGGAGACATTGCAGGAGAGCAAAACTCAATTAAAATATAGAATGTGAGTGAGGTAACCCAGTCACAAAAGAACACACATGATATGCACTCACTGACAAATGGATATTAGCCCAAAAGCTCAGAATACCCAAGATACCAAGGTACAATTCACAGACCATATGAAGCTCAAGAAGAAGGAAGACCAAAATGTGGTTGTTCCAGTCCTTCTTAAAATGGGGAACAAAGAAGGGACTTTCGAGGAAAAGAGGAGAGTGAGGGGGGAAAGGGGGACAGGATCGGGTATGGGAGGAGACAGAGATGATATACAGAGGGTTAGAATTTTTTTTAGTATAGAATAGAGTTTATTCAGGGTATAGGGAGGGGAGTTAAGAGGGTAGAAGGGGGAGAGAGAGAGAGAGAGAGAGAGAGAGAGAGAGAGAGAGAGAGGCAAACCATGAGCACTCAGGGAGAAAGGGGAAGAGAAGAGCAAGAGAGCAAGAGAGAGCAAGAGCTGAGGGTCATAAATTTGAACAGAGATGTATAGCAATGGGAGGTGGGGAATTGAGGTAGCCACCAGCAAGTCCCAGATGCCAGGACAGCAAGAGGCTCCAAAGACCCAACAAGGATGAGATTAGCTGAAATGCCCAACCAAGGTGAGAGAGAACCTGTAGAGACCATATCCAGAGGTTAGGCAAGGCCAAAGTCGGGAGATGGGGCCACCTACTCATCTCCAAATTTTTAACCCAGAATTGAACCTGACAAATACAGAGGCGAAAGGCCAGTCATTGGAATGAACACAGAGACCCTAATGGAGACGCTAGAGAAAGGACTGAAGGAGCTGAAGAGGTTTGCAATCCCATAGGAAGAACAACAATATCAACCAACCAGAGCCCCCTAGAGCTCCCAGGGACTAAACCACCAACCAAAGAGTACACATGGACACATGGTAGAGAAGGACCCATGGCTCCAGCCATATATGTAGCAGAGGATGTCCTTGTCTGGCATCAATGGAGGAGAGGCCCTTGGTCCTGTGAAGGATCATTCCCCAGTGTAAGGGAATGCCAGGGCAGTGAGATGGAAGTGAGTGGGTAGGTGGGGAAGCACCCTCATAGAAGCAGGGAGAGGGGAGGAGAGGGGAAAGGGGATTTCTGGAGGGAAACTGGGATAGGGAATAACATCTGAAGTGTAAACAAAATGTACAATAAAAGATATAAAAAATTCCTGATAAAATGGAAGACAAAAAAGTTTTTGAAAAAAAAAACAAAATATAGAATATGAAAACATTTTCTATAAAAGAGGCTTGCTACTCTGGAAATAAAGAAGATCTACTGAATCAATATACAAGGGAGAAAAGTGGCAGAAAAAGTGTCCTCTACTTAGCAGGACCACTGAGTCATTTATTTCCCCCTTAGATAGCTTGCCTCTAAGCTTCCAAAGGAGCACTAGTTTCCTGATGGATTTTATTGGCTTCCCTCTCTTTCTTGGGTTATTTCACCAATTTCCACCCAGTTTTTCCCCAGAAATAACCCCTTGAAAATGCCTCTAGGAGAAATTAAACATATTAAGGAAATAAGTTCCATTGACTATGTACAGAAAACAACTGAAGATTTTAAACCTCACAATCGTCCCTTAAGATACTTTTTGTTAAAGGCTGCATTTGCATTTCACAGATACTCGAATACTGTATCTGCTGCTTGAGAACTGGCAGTCCCACAGTATTAGAAAGTTCTGCCCAACTAGTGGCGCGCATGTAAAATGATTTTAAACGATTTCACGTGCTGGCCATTTTTATTTATTTTCCTCCATTTTGAAGATTTTTAATTTGTTTCACTGAAATCCAAGCGGCTCTGTAGCGAGTAGAGTGTTACTGCTGGAATGAGGGCACTCCTTGGGACTTCGTTGGTAGGCTCAGAACTGCAGAGAACTCCTGAGAAAGGAATCCAATGGTTCTGATTGCTGCGGACTTCCAGTGGGTAACATTCTACACGCTAAGCTGGGAACAAGAAAATGTGACAGACAGAAAGATCCTTTAAGAGCTGAGACATGAGAACAATGCTTGTCAGTTTTCCTTGGTGGATGAAGCTGGAGTGAAATCTTTAGATCCTGAAAGAAAAAAAAAAATTTCCAAGCCTGGGTGATAGACCCTACTGCCTAAGGGCACTTCCCTGGGCCACTGAAGACTCCCACCCCCCACCCCCAACACATGCTCCAGAAAAGGTAGTTTTATCCCTAGGCAAAGCTCCCAGAATTCAGTGAAACCCGTTTGAGTATCAGATGGCATGTCACAATGCCGCGAAGTCTTTTCTTGGCCAGCTGATAATGACTTTCCCTCGCTGTTATTACCTGAGCCCCAAAATGCACATAAAAGTACACTGTCAATTAACATTTGGATCAAAATGTGTGCCCTACATAGCTTCATGGAGACAGTCCTACTGAGCCCAAATGTCCACTAATATATTTCAGCTCTCTATTACAAAGAAGGCATAATGTTCAATTAAGGGCAGATCATCCCCCAGGACCTACAAAAACACGAGACCTCTGAATATTACTATTACTTCTGTGATATCCTTTGATCCACTGTCCTTGAGTGTACATTCAGGTTGCCCGGAATAGGCAGGAATGTGTGAAAGCTTGGTGCAAGTCTCCTGACTTTAACGCAGAGATGCTAGGCTTACTGAAGAGCTCGCTCTCCTACCTTCCATCTCTTTCCTCATGAAAACAGGGCATTCCGTTGTCTAAAATCAAAGGGCACATTCAGTTACATTGTTCTTTTCCTAGCAGCATCTTACTTTGGGATGAAACTTCATAAAAGAAAAAGCCAAAATAAGACTAGGGTTTATCTGATCATGAAAGATACAATAAACAGGAAAAGTAAAAATGTAAACAAATGCTTTTTTTCCCCCTGGGGGCCTATAGATTCTTCCTCTGTGTCTGCACATCCAAGAAGAGGAGTTATTCTAAGGCACATAAAGAGAAAGGAGTGGGTCAGGATTAAAAATTACTGGTCTGTGTTTTTAATTTAATACATGGGCATCTTAATTACTTCTCTATTCCTATGCCAAACACCATGACCAAGACAGCTTATAAAAGAAAACATTTAATTTGAGGGCTCATTGTTCCAGAGGGCTAAAATGCATTACTATCATGGCAGAGAGCCTGGGAGGAGGCAGGCAGGCTTAAAGATCTAACAGTAGCTTACATCACACCCACAAGCACAAGGCAAAGAGAGTTCTAGCAGTGACACACCTTGAACAGACCCATAACCCCTAATCCTATCAAAGCAGTTCTACTAATTTGGGACCGAACATTCAAATATGAGCTCATGGTAGCCATTCTCACTCAAGCCACCACAAAATGCCTGAGTGTATGTCTGTGTACCACATGTCTTCTTGGGGCCCAAGGAGGCCAGAAGAGGGCATCAGATCCTCCTGGAACTGGAGTTACAGATATTATATGATTTCTGGGAACTAAAACCAGGCCTTCTGTCTTCCAGAGCATCCAGGGGGTGGGGAGGGAGCAAATATCTTAACTGCTAAACCATCTCTCTAACCCCATTGACTTCTACTGTGTGAAAAGCCTAGAAGTTATTACATGTTCAGTCTGACAAAGTAGCTGGGCTAAGATTTGTTCTAGCTAATCCAGAGCTCTCAAGTGGGAAAAAAAAATCCCTAACAACAATGGGAGTGGGGGGAACAAGGAAACGTTAATTTGGGGAAAGTGGGAGAGGTGGCAAGAACTATCTTTGAAAGGACAATCTGGAATTCTAGTTTGTCACATAAATGTTCCCTTCCAGGATACTGTGGGGGAGCCACTGGCTTCGAAGCGGACATGCTTTTACAAATCCTGGCTGTTTCTTCTGAACAGGAGGAGGGTGGTATGGCCACTGAAGGATGGCAGACTGCTGGGTAACGTTTCTCTACCAGGATGGATTTATTTTACAGGTGAATACACAGAAATCAAGACGTCTGTCTGTCTGGATCATTTGTAGGCAGGAAATCTTCTGAGGCTCCTAACAGATTTTCTCATGACCTTACATAGTTCTGAGGTGACAGCCCCGTGATAAAAACGAAAACCTACTCTAAATATTTTAAGATGCATGTGAACTGGTGGGGGGGACTTGTCCTTGTCAGAAGAATGGAAACCATTTGCATAGCAACTCTCCGGATCTTGGAGAATACTTGCGTTTTGTTGACGCTTCTGCAGTCTGCTTTTCTGAATCTTGGGTAAGGGCGAGCAGCCTTGTGGCCGACTTCAATTGCCCACATCTGCCTCCCTTACTTCTGCTTCTTATTTTTCTAATATCCTTTATGAATGGAGCTTTAATCGATGGCGCCATTTTAAACTTTGCATCCTATTCAAGATTTTATTTTATTTTATTTTTAATATGAATCTAAATCTCCTCTCACTCCGTCTACTCTCTGGCAAGTAGGCATTTTGCAGAATGTAATTATCAGGAGGACCAATGCTATTCTTTATTTAGCACAATTTACCTATTGCCGAGCCTGGCATACCGTTCTACAAAGCACAATCATCATAATGGCTACATAGACCCTCTCAGCCAGCTCTATTTTTACATATGATTCATTTTAATTTCAGAGTGACAAAAGGGATTATGTCTCTATTGGAATGTCTCGGGTAAGCCCTACAGCAGGGGAGCTGTGATGTCATTTATGCTATGAAAAGCCTGCTTTTCATCTATTATGAACTCAGACTAAAATATAAATATAATATACTAAAGTTGTTTTTGGTAGAAAACTGGTCATAGGGTTTCCTTTCTCTCCGTTAACAATCTGGGCATGTTTTCCCAGGCAATTCTTATTCCACAAGTAAAACCCAGACTTTAGATTTCACATTGGAAACTGACTTAAAACCGTCACTCCGGCTCCCTGCCGATCTCTGCCAAGCGTTTGTTAGAGCATGGGTAAGTCTTCTCTCATGTCTTTTATTTGTGTCACACACAAAAAAAATTGTTAAATTCAGACTCTAAATATAAATTACTGCATTCAATTTCAAGAGGGAATTTTTCCTCGGTTCTGTTGAAACTGTTTCCAATTATCTTCCAAATTTAAGTACTTAAAACGGATTAATATGGTGAATGGTAGAAGCACACAAATATTAGCTTTAAGGGTGTGACCTAAGAATTAACTTGCTGTGAGATTTTTTACATTTATATATATATATATATATATATAAATATATATATACACACACACACACACACATGTGCGCACATACTCAGAGGAACCAGAGACATCAGCTTCCCTGAGCTGGAGTTACAGGTGATTGTATACCACCCCGCATGAGCACTAGGAACAGTTCTCTGCAAAAAAGAATGCACTGTTAGCCCCTGAACTATCTCTCTAGCCCCATGAGATGAGATTTAAATTGCTGGAGAAATGAAACTATGGTTTGGGGTTCTGAACCCATTATGGGGTGTCTGTGAAATGAGTGCTTTTCTCTCCTGTCTTACATCCCAACATTTGCTTCTTAAGGAGCTATGCCAACTAGAATAGAAAGAGATGAAATTGCATAGAGTTAATATGGAATATAAACTTTAGTTGTTAGGAACTAAAAGGATGAGTAAAAGAATGTTGGCCTGCTACATAAATATTTTCAAAAGAACACTGGGCAGGAACACTTTTTCATAAAATTAAAGTTTTGATCTAGATGAATCAACGTCCAGCTATGGAGAGAGATACATGATGTTGTAAATTATATATATATGTATGTATTACTGTATGTAGCGACATTCTCCTATGTTTGAGGATTCTGTGATTGGCCAGTGGATTATGGTTTCCACCAGATTTTCATTTAGCTGATCCCATTACCAAGTCCCGAGATAAGAATTGTTGGAACACTGCTGACTTCTGCAGATCATTTCCACCTCTACTGTGAGGTATTGGGATAACGGAAACACTAAGTCTTCACTTGATCATCCATTTTGCTTTAATTAGCTGAATTTTATTAAAATTAATTTAGGAGCCGAACAAGACTTTCCAGCCACTATTCTGGAATCTTCATTTCTCTCAGAAACAATGGTCAGGAAGGATTTTAACATATCCTTTAACACATGTGTGCATATGGGTGTGCATGTGCGTGTGTGTACATGAGTCCAGAAGAGGGCAGGAGGTCCCTGGAAAATGGAGTTGCAGCAACTATGATCAATTTAAAGTCGGGGCTGGGAACCAAAATTGGGTCTTTCTCTAAGAGCTTAGCTGTGTTCTTGTCCACTGAGTCATCTCTCCAGCCCTTACTTTTCCAGATTTTTAATTGTCCTTACAAAGGAATATTATAGCTGTCCATTATGCAACGTGGGATATTACATTTAATTCTATTAAATATACAAGTTAAAAATAAAGAACAAATTCATACAAGGCAATGATGTAAGGACACACAAAACACTTTTTTTTTTTTGGTCTTCTTGCCTCAGAACTCCCTGGCAACTTTACTCTTGCTCTTTTCTAGGTAACTTTTACAAATATTCCACACAAAAGGAAAGGTCTAGTCATATGTAATTATTACCCACAGAGTTCTTATCTTCCTGGTAGAAAAGTCCCAGTAAAGTATAACATGTTAATTAGTGTCAATTATAAGCCTTTCTCTTAGAAGAGTGGATTTTGTCATTTAAACAATGAAATCTCCCTAGTTTTTGGCAGTTCCCTGTAGAAGTGTCAGGTTTAGCGCCCAGCACTTCCAGGAAGTGAATCAAAAGATGCAGGTAAATATGCAGGATGTGCATTGAAGAGCTGAGTTGCCTTGAACTCTGTGACAGTTCATCGGAAGGCAGTCTTTGACGATCGAAGCACAGATCACTCTGCTTTGTTTATGAGACAAAACCACTGATTGGCTATTTCTCTCCTCAAAATGAAGGAGAATCAAAGCTTGTGGTAACATGGAGTTTGCTCTTTGTAATTCATTTCCCGTTACTTTGTTACACGCAGAGCACTGTAAGCACTGTAGTGTTCAGACTGTCCATTCGCAGAACTCGGAATGCTATTGCTTGAAGAGAGGAAGAGCAAAGATGGGTTTCAGAGTGAAACGTTTTCTGGTAACAAAAAAAGGGAAGCAACTTACGTTCACTTCCAACCAATGAGAGGGTAAAGCTTACTCATGAATCTTATAACTTCAACCTTGCAATGCTTATTTGAAGGGTCTCTTTCAATAAATGTGACTATATAAGGTATCCTGATACACACACACACACACACACACACACACACACACACACACACACACACACACGTTATAAGATAGGCTTCCAGGTAAGGAAATCCTGCACTTTATTTCTTCCATTGGAATTAACAGAAAAAAATCTAGATAAGCTTTTGAAAGGACATATTGATAATCTTACACTTAGTGATGTTTTTGCTAAACCTATCAAATACAACTGAGAATGAAGGTTCTTCTTGAACACTGTGAACATTTGAGTTAGATGAAGAATTTAAAAGCAAAACATAAATAACATCAATATAAGTATGTACATAAGTATGTGAGTAATGAGAATGTATCACAAACAATACTCGAATATTCTAAATACATATGAACCCAGGTACATGCATATGTTGGAAGTTCCTACTACTAAAGGCCAACCTGTCTGGATAGCTCTTTGAGCTCAGCATGAAATGACCAACTTCCTTTCTCAGCAGGACTACCTGTGTCCCCTGACCTCATCCAGAGAGTGTCTCCAATCACAGGCGCCTGAGCTTATCTGGAGAATGACCCTGCACAGAGCTTCCTGCCACTGCTGCATGGTTCAGCACTTAAGTCCCACTCAGTCCCTTCTTCTATAGGATAATTAGGTACTGTTATGACCAATCAGCTCTTCCTGCCACCAACCCCCAAAGCCGAAAACGCGCGCATGCGCGCGCATACACACACACACACACACACACACACACACACACACACACACACACATACACATATATCTCCCTGTATCCTAATCAATAAGGAGGAGCTGTCTCACTGCAGCTGTCTCTCCAGTGTCCTCTGTCATACTCATGGTTGTCCTAACCCTGATAGCTACTTCTGCTCCTTCTGCCTCATGGGCCATTGGCCAACGATTCCTGAAGAAAGGGAGACACAGGTGTATATAAATATAGAAATATAATTTACAGCCAAACAACATCAAAATGGGAACTTAATGATACAAAATGCTATAGGATATTGACCAAAAAACCAAACCAAACCAAAAAAAAAAAAAAAAAAAAAAAAAACCAGACACAAAAAACAACATCCCGACTTAATATGCATCCGATACAAATTAAGAAAACATAGGCAGTGTATAAGTGGATCCTGATCGTACGACTCTTCATAGAGATATTTAATAATTGGGTTAGGATTTTTCCTTCTATGGTTTGCTCAATATTCCCCCATTGTGCTTTTCCTGTTAATTTAATTTTTACCTAATTTTACTTGTTTTATATTAATCAGGCTGACCTTAAACTACCTAAGGTTCAAGAAATCCTCCTGCCTCAGGGTCTGGAACAACTACAGGTGCCACTAGAGTTAGAGGCCTTCTTGTTCTTATTGTAACTTTCATTACTCCGACTTCTTCCTTTTTTTTCCCATATGCTGGACTTTGGGGTACAGAGAGGGAAAATTAATGTTTGAGGCATGTAAAAATATAAAATTTCAAAACGTAGCTAAAATCATAAGTGATCACCTTTTTTGAACAGATGTGAGGTCCTCTTCTGTAGACTTCAGCTCCATGGTGGAGACTATGAACATTTCACTGCCTTTTTGGCAGCTGGCATTTTCCTAACACAACAAGTGATTAAAACTACATACCACATTATATGAAGCTAGAGTCAGAGTTTATTGGTTAAATATTCCATCTCGTATTGACTTTTTTCTTATTTCCAATATGGGCTCTGTACTAGATATTTGAATTAAAATCTGTTCCCTATGTAAAATCTGTGTGTTTGTCTCAGAAGTGTTATTTGTTATATACAAACTTTTACTTTTTTTGAAATATTAAATTCTTTACGGTTTTTATTCGTTATAATTTTTTATTTTAGTGTAACTTTTATTATATGAGTTCTTTGCGTCTCCTCCTTGTATATCAGCCACAGTGAATACTGTTAGGCCCACTCTCTTCTATCTCCCTCCCGTCCCCATCCCCTGCCCCTCTTCTCCACATTGTAATCTTGTTTATGACTCGGGAACTTCACAGGGCCAAGCAACCAAAGGTTTAGGACTGTCTATGTGAGATGGGTAAGCTCACTATATAGAAGACAAATGGAGTTAATGCCTTCCTATGCTCCAGCATCTTCCAGTAATGAATAGTACAGCAAGGAAGAATGGGCTTCTAGGAACCATTCCTAGTTTTGTGCCAGCCCAAAGGAGGCAAGCTCAGCTGCTATGTGATCATGATTTCGAGGGCTACCTGATGCTCGAAAGATCACATTTTGTAGCTTTTTTGCCTTATCTTTTGGTTCTAAAGTCCTTTGTTCTCTCTACCAAGAGGCTCTCTGAGCCTAATAGGGGTATAAATGTTCTATTTGGGGCTGAACATTCAACTCACTCTCCATAGTTCAACACTTAAGAGCTGCCACAGTCTCCGTATCAATGGCCACTGACTGCAGTAGAAGGCACTGTGCATCTATATCATGGCTATACAACATCAAATTTCACACTACAGTTTAAGGCCCTCAGCCAACAGTTTTTGTCTGGGTTTAGAGTATCCAGTATGACTTCCCTCCTGTTGAGTAGGACTGAACATTAACCAGAGTCTTGTTGGTTACCCCTAAAATATTTATGCTACTATTACAGTAGTTGGTACATCTTACCGAGTAGGTTAGGATTATAGTTTATGGGGTTTCCTACTGGCTAAGACTAGTAGTAAGTTTTCGGGCCAAGCGGTCTGCATAGCTCTTCTGAAAGTAGGATAGCTAGGTAGTAGACACTATCTTTCTAACACAGTTCTGGTTTTATTTTTCTCTACATCTTGCAATAAGCATGTATGTCATCTTCAGCAATAGGAGCTTACCACAGGTTTGGTGGGAAATCAAATTGAATGGACAGACCTGTGTTGTTTTGGGGTCCTCTGGGGGGATCCCATGGCTAATAAGTCTGGCACTGGGAGCTTGGTTTAATAACCCCCAAATTTTAAGACAGCGTTATCAAACCTTGCAATTGATCTCCCTTCTGACTTTTCGTGAATTTATACTTTTTAACTGGCTTACAAAGTGCAGATCTCCTCTTGGAGATCCAACAAACTTTTGTTTAATTACTGCCTTAACAGCCTGCTTGTTTCCTCTGTCCCCCACCTCCATCGCTATTTAAATGCTTCTGATCATAGTATTAACCACCTTTATTTTCATATTGGTTAAATGTGTGTGTGTGTGTGTGTGTGTGTGTGTGTGTGTGTGTGTGTATGCGGTGTTGCTTTGAAATGAATGGCAACCATATGCTTGTATGCTTGAGTACTTGGTGCCCAGTTAGTAGAAGTGTTTGGGAATAATTAGGAAGTTTGGCCTTGTTTGAAGAGGTCTGTTTCTTGGCTGTTTGAGATCACTCACCCATTCCCATTGAGTCCTCTTTGCCTCTGTGGTTTTGTCTTGAGGGTTAAGCTCTTACCTACTGCTCTAGTTCCATGTCTGCTGCCTGCTGCCATGCTCCCCCTGAAACTGAAAGCCTTCAGTAGACTTGGTTTTCTACAAGTTGACTTTGTCATGATGTCCTATCAAAGCAATAGGTAAAAACTAAGACACTATGTGTATCTGCATGCTCAAGCAGGCTATAAAAGGGTATCAGGTTACGACCAGTTATGCGCCTCTCCTATGGCTACTGGGAGCTGATTCAGCCCTGTTCAAGAGTAACCATTACCCTCAGACTCTCTTAACTGCTGAGTTATCTCTCTAGCCCCACTGTATCTCTTTAACTAACTCTCTTAAAGCATCCTGTAACCCAATCACCTCTTTCTTATTAGGTGGCCTCTATAGGTAGTCTAGGTCAAACACAGAAATCTAATTTGAAGGTAGAGCCCTCATATGCTAAGGACCATAAAGTATTCATCTTTCCTTTTGAGACAGGGTCTTTGAGTAGCTAGACTTGCCTCAGTCTCTTGAGTGCCAGTAACATCATTTTACCCATTTTCCTTTCTGTAAGGATTAGTGCAACTTTAGCCTATGAATGCCTAGATTCTGGGAGGGTAATATATATATATATATTCTTCTAGAACAGAAAAACTTAAATATTTTCTATAAAGAATTTGTGTGCATTTTAAAGTAAGGGAATCTTAACATCTTAACTTTATGCTTCAGGGTACCATCATGATTCAAGACTCTTTAAATTAACATATTAGTTTAAAGTTTAAATAGTCAGGGATATAGAGTCCTTGCAGACTGCTCTGAGAAGCTCAGCCACATTTGTGAGTTCAAGCTTCCCGTGCAGGAGCCTGGGACATCTTCTTATGGGTAGAGAGCCTCTTTAGTTTCCTTCAACTATGCTTTATCACTTTTTTTGAATTAGAAATCATGTGTATTTGTTTATAAATTTTGTTTATAAATTTATTTTTATTTTATGTTTTATGTAACTAAGTGGAACAGGTTTATTTTCACTTTTGAATTCTCCATTGGTGAAGTGTATATTTGTAATTATTTTATGCTGATTGTACTTGTGAGTTCTAATAGCATTTGAAGGAATGTTAAAGATGTTTTACATAAATAGTTCTATTTGAGAGGTTTATTCCTTTTCTTGCATGATTTCTAATCATGAAACTATAGTCTCTATCAAGTAAAGGTGGCATCGTATTTGTCTTATGATTGACTTTCAGGGAAATACTTGATTGTTTCCCTAATTTACTGATATTAGCTATGGGTTTTCTTTATAGATGTCATTTATTACATTCAAAACATTTTCTTTTATTTTATATTCTTAATATTTCTACCAATGTGCTTTTATTATTTATTGCTATTATGTGGTCATCTACAACTAAGTAAATATTTTACGCTCTATGTTTTCATTTTCTTTTTGAGAATTTATTTCTCCTTTTATTAAAAGCAGATTTTCTCATATATTAGTTTCACTGCCTGTAATCTTCCCAGTTCCTTTCCACCTCCCTCTCCTATCTGGATCTAGTTGTTGTTTGCCTCTCATTGAGAAGAATGGACTTCTAAGAGATAATAGTGAAACAAACCGAAATATAATAAGATAAAACAACAACAACAACAACAAAAAAAAACGTAACAGTGAGTTTAGACAAAGCAAATCAACTGAAGAAAAAGAGCCCAAGAAAAAGTGTATGCACTCACACATGCGCGCATGCACACGTGATGCACACACACACACACACGCATTAATTCATCAATGTGAATTAATACTACTGCTATCAGTCATCAAGGCATAAAATTTAAATCGTTGTGGTAGAGAGGAGGATGTGTTCAACTTGTTTTTTAAACAACGTGAGATTACACAGTGTCATTTAGAACATGGTTCCACGATAAACATTTACATTCTAGGTTCTAGCAATCAAAAGCTTAAAGACATAGACCGGAGATAGGAGTAGACATGTTTTCGGTAACATCTCTTTGGGAAGTTCTATAGTTGCCAAGTCTGAACACAACTATCACCCACAGGAAGGATGAATGAGCAGGTCACAGTGCTACTGCTCTTTATGTATTCTGCAGAAATAAGGAAGAACTGACTTTAACACACATGGGTGTTCAAAATAAACACCTCATGTCCACGTATGACAACCTATGCAAATGCATGACATCTAGCAAACATGGTAGAGTGGTCTCCACATGACGCTGACTGAAGAACAGCTAACACAGGAGAATGTGGTGTGTATTTCCATCTGCAAGAAGTTGCAGAGTATAAACTGTGGTGGCTCTCTCTAAAGCAATTGACATTTACACGGCGAGCCTGTTGCGTTTTCCTGGTGCTATAGAAATGTACTCTACGCTTACTTGGCTGGCCTTCAACAGCTATGCGTTGCAGCCAATGTTATCACACATTGCATATGGCTTGTGAACACTCCATTGAATACGAATTGTATCTCTGCTAACAAAGATGATATTAATGCATAGGAATGGGGGGGACTTTATTAGAAGGCTAAAACTGTAACAATGTGAGAATTAAAACACACTTTGGGTTCTGTTTCCCTTCTAGGGAAGTGGAGGAGTTTTTAATGACATCTAAGCAGCTGGGTCATTCAGTAGTTCATCCAACGAATATTTGGCAGGCAGTTTGTTTCCTGACCGTGTAACCCAGATAATCCCTCTGATACATCGTGAGTGCTAGAGCATTTTCTTTTAGGTGAGCTAATATCGCTATAATTTATCTTTTCATTACTATTTAAAAAACAATACATTTATTCAATTTTCTTAAGCTTAACTCTCAGCAGCATCAGAACACCCTAAAATTCACCTCCTTTAGTGAATAATTTGTGCCTTTTTTTTTCTTTTCTTTCGGAGCTGAGGACCGAACCCAGGGCCTTGCGCTTGCTAGGCAAGCACTCTACCACTGAGCTAAATCCCCAACCCCAATTTGTGGCTTCTTTAACCTCAGTATTTCCTCTTTTATCCACATTTCTATTTTCCCCTAATCTCTTGCTTTTCTTATCTTTAATTTTTAACCCTAATTTTTATCTTCTCTTGGACCATTGTCACTTCATTCCCTATTGCTTTCTCACTATCTTTATAACTGTATTCCTGAACCATTTTTACCTATTTCATAGAAAATAGGTACAGAGCCATAGGTATGAGGATAAATAGATAGATAGATAGATACATAGATACATAGATACATAGATACATAGATGATAGGTAGATAGACAGACAGACAGATACATAGATGGATGGATGGATAGACAGACAGACAGATACATAGATGGATGGATGGATAGACAGACAGACAGAGACAGACAGGTGATAGCGAGCAGATTCTTACAGTCATAGAAAAACACTAACATGAGCCTAATCTTTTTTTCAAGAGTAGTTTTATATCACCAATAAAAGTTTTAAAACACTGCTTTAAAATATGTTCTGTTTAGCGTAAGCAACAGAACCATCTCCCTCGGCCTGTCATTCAGCGCTTTCCCTCTGGTTATTTTAGTTGATGGATGTGAGTCTAGTTCAGACTAGAAGACAGAATATATGATTCATCCCGAGTCTGAAACCCCCATTTGAATGACAGTTTATTTACATTAGCATTCCTAATTACTTAATGACCAATCAGATATGGTTCATTGCTGGTAAGTGTAGAAACATGTTGTTTGAAGGATGTAGTTTAATTAGTATACTCCTAAAACATGTCCCTCATGACCATTGGATGTAATCATTATTTTATGTATTTAACTGTGAAATCCATATTTACTCAGCAGGCTAGAGAGCAGCCTTTCAGCTCCCAAAGCTGTTTAATAGAGCATAGTTATGTTTTTAAGGCAGACTGCCAAGACTAAGAAACTGATTATTAAAATGACTGCAGTAAAGTCATTCTTATACCTAAATATTAACAACGTATATAAAACAAAGTAAAGAATAATAAACACAGAGTCAATATAATTATGTCCGTAACAGGACAGAGAAGAGTTTACACCTGTTGAGAATATTCAGACATTTCAAAAGATGTATTTGTTATTTTTAAATTATGTGTACATGTATGATTGTATGCACGTGTGTGTTCAGGTGGCCAGGGAGTCCAGAAGGGGGTGCTGAACTCCCTGGAACTGGAAATACAGATGCTTATGAGCTGCCTGATATGGACAACGGGAATCTCACTGAGCTCCTCTGCAGGATCAGAAGTGCCCCTAACCATTGGGCCATCTCTCCGGCCCCTGTTTGGACTTGTGGAGCCTGTAAGGTCAAAAGGCAACTTGTGGATCCATTATGTGGGCCTCACTGATCAGACTGAGTTCTGCATGCTCGATGTTAAGAACCTTGGCTTGCAGTGACATCTCTCTGGCTCCATTTCCCATGATTTTAATCAGAATACGAGACATACACTTTCTGAAACAATAGTGTTAACCCCTAGCTTCTATTTTTATGTTCGTCTATTTGTTCATAACACAGAGATTGAGAATAACATTCTTTTCCCTTGACAGACATTTTGACACCAGGCCCATGGCCACAGCCTGATGTGGGTGACACACCATATGACTGTCTCCCATTGGAAGTGCTAACACAGTGATCTCATGGACAATACTTGATGATCTGTGGGGATTCCCTGTCATTTATAGTAGTGTCACTATAGTTCAGGATTTATGATAGTGTGACAAGCATTCTTTCATTCTTTGTTAAATTTTTTAAAAATTGTATATGTTTCAAGTGCTTTTAATGTGTGGAGATCAAAGGTCAGGTTGTGTGATTAAGTTTCTCTCTCCACAATGTGGGTGATGGGAATTGAACTCAGGTCGTCAGACTTGACAGCAGTATTCTCTGCCCTCTATACAATCTTGCTGACCTATAACAAATATTTTCATCGTCATTTTACATAACCATTTATTTTTATATAACCATATTAAAGTTAGATATTCTTATAATTCATGTATTACAATTGAGGAAACTGAGACACTGTTAAGTTAATTTTCTGCCCCAGTGTCATATACAGATAATGACAGGTAGAACCCAAAGTTAATAAATCTCAGTAGAAATTACAAATACATTTCTTTGAATTAAGAAATAAAATTAATACCACAGTGGGCTTGAAAGCCCTCTTTTTCCCATCCCAGAAATAACTAATATAATATTTAAAATACATTAAAATAAATATAAACAATTTCTGTACTTAGTAAACAGTAAATTCATGTTTGGCTTTTCTTCATGTTGCCATGATTTGGTGTTTACTGGTGGAGATGCAACTGTCCTCCCAACAGCCACTTTCTAAGAATATGTCAAGAATAAGACTCACCTGGAGCTCTCAAGGACATATTGAGATCACGTTTAGAACCCTAAGTCCTGCCTTGCTAAAAATCCCACAGTCCTGCCAATCAATACCTAGCCATATGCAGAGGCAAAAAGTAGAGGAGAATTAATAATTTCTAGGATTAAGAAAGAATATATTTGAAGATCTAAAGTTTTAAAAAATTAAGCATAATTAATCCCACAGCACGGGTCTCTATGAAGAGTCACATTATACAGAAGGCAGCCTGTAGCAATCTCGAAGTCTTACCTCGATGTCTTACATACCATTCCTATATGGCGGACTTGGGTCACTTGTTCATAGAATCCACAAGGCAGAGCCAATAGTAGGTTAGGTTGCTGTGTGAGCAGTAATCACCTGAGGATAGTGAAACTCTCTAGTAGGGGAACAACTGCTGAGGTAAAGTGTTCTGAGGCCGAAGAAGTCTTAACCCTTCCCTCCCCAGAGAACTGACCTATATTATTCCTCAAAAAAAAAAAAAATCCATTGCAGAGTAACTTTTAACATTTTGCCTCACAAAATTCCTGACATGGAACAGAGATTCAAAAACTTCTAGGTGTAGTGCTCGAGACCCCTTATGAACAACAATGCCAAGCAACCAGAGCTTCCAGGGACTAAGCCACTACCCAAAGACTATACATGGACTGACCCTGGACTCTGACCTCATAGGTAGTAATGAATATCCTAGTAAGAGCACCAGTGGAAGGGGAAGCCCTGGGTCCTGCTAAGACTGAACTCCCAGTGAACTAGATTGTTGGGGGGCGGCAATGGGGGAGGGGGGAGGAGGAACACCCATAAAAAGAGGAGGGGGAGGGATTAGGGGGATGTTTGCCCGGAAAACGGGAAAGGGAATAATACTCGAAATGTAAATAAGAAATACTCAAGTTAATAAAAAAAAAAACTGCTCAGGCAAAAGCTATTATTAAGACTAAAATATTCAAATCATCGTTACCCCTTGCTTATTTCATATACACAAATCTGTGCTTATAAATAACACACACATACACACACACACAGACACACACACACATATATATATATATAAAACATGCACAACAAGATTTATAATTTTGTGTTATATTTGTCTATATGTAGTATTAGAAATACTTACGCTAATGGGAGAAATAAACCAAATGCTTAGAATCCAAGTTCTATGGTTTTTAGCTAATGAAATATTATTTAAAGCATGATTCAGCAGGCACTGTAGGACTAATATTTAAAGCAGAAATGTTAGTATTCTGCTTTTGTGTTGCTTTGAGAATCATTACAATTGACCAGAAACAATATGGTGGTAATGTAACATATAACCAGAGTTCGATCATTTAAGGATTTTTATTTCTATCATTCAGTTAGACTATATGTTTCAAAAAGAATATAAGACAATATATAATGCATTGCAATGAATGCTTTCTTTTGATAAACATGTTTTCTCTTTAAAAAAAAAAAAAAAGGAAAAAAATGTCAGTGGAAAATTGAAAAGGCCCCTTGGTGTCCGCCAGATTAAGTTAAACCACGCGATAGCTATAGAAACATGAGTCAGTCATTTAAATATTCTGATCATCAACCACATCTTCTGATGGGCAACAAAGTGACCTGATGTTGGGAGATGAGATTCAGAATTCCTTCTGCCAATTCAAACCAATCCGGTTTGGTAATCGGTAGAAATGCCAGGTTTTGTCAATGATTTTCACTCAGCAACAGACACAGCGAGAGCCAATGGAAACCAAAATCAGAGACCTGTAGCTCTCATCAGCGCCTCCCAGGATGTGATGCCCTGAACAGTGATTGCACACACACGTGTCAACACGGTACGCACATGGTAGGCTCAGCGGTGTTAACAACGCCTCCCCCCCTGCTGACTATGGACCTGGGGAATTCTGTGGCATCTGCGGATAAAGCAGGTGGTCTTTCATGGAAAGACAATTTGCAAGGCTCAGACTGTAGTATCCTGATATCCCAGAGTTGAAGCTCCTCAGCACGTTCCAGCCTGTGCTGTCCACATTCACACCAGCAAATCTTAACGCAGTCGGGGTTCACCTTGCAAAACCGAGCCTCAGACCACTCTGGTCTTACTGTCCTCAGCAGGTTACAAATCTTCCAGAAACACACTCACTCCTTTTGTGTTTCTATGGCTTATAGAAGGGGGAGGGGGGTGTAGATCCTTAAACTCCTGGATCACACTATAAAAATTCTAATTTATTCAAGTTACAGTGTGCCCAAAAATCTTCATGTAAATGAGCATTTAGGGTATTTCTGACTCAGTGGGTTCTTGGCTTCATTACAAGAAATGGGATCCTAGTGTAATTAAGAATTTTGCTAAAGATCAGTTAGGAGAACAATATAATCACTTTATACCCACGAAAAACAGAGAGATGCATTTAGTTTCAATGCCTTTGCTTTGTAAAGAGGACGGAAAAGCCTTGAGAAATTCAGTCATAATTAGTTTGGACCAGGGAGATAACCCCCTGGGAAAAGGACTTGCTACACCAATCAACACCTGAGTTCCACCCCAGAACCCGTGGTGGAGGGACGAATCACTCCTTAAAGTTGTCCTCTGACCCAACATAAATGAGCCTGAATTCATTTTCTGTCTCTGTCTCTCTGTCTCTGTCTCTGTCTCTCTCTGTCTCTGTCTCTCTCTGTCTCTGTCACACACACACACACACACACACACACACACACACACACACACACACACACACACCCTACACAGGCACACACACTGCCCAGAACCGTGCATACATGTTAAAAGTAAAAAGTATTAAAGCTTAAATTAATAGCTAACATCCATACTTTATAAAGAGACCGTATTACTTATTTTCCAGGGGCTGTGGTAAAATGCTATGAGGCAGAGCCATTTACGAAAATAAGAGTTTATTTTGATGTAAGATTCAGCAGGGTTAGAGGCCGTGCAGACTGGAACAGCAAGGCAGCGGCAGATTGCAGCCACAGTGGAGGGGGCTGGGAGCTGAGAGCAACATCTTGAAGTGAAAGTGCAAAACAAAGTCAGTGAACTTGAAGTTATTCAAGACATTTTACTGTCAAGGCCTTCCCAGCTCTGTCCCAGTGGCATACTTCTTCGGCAAAGCCCCACCCTGAGCCCTGCCTCTCCCCCAACTCATCCCTCCTCCCCACCACTGTCTCACCACACACGTCCACACACCCCCACAACCCAGTCCCTGTCCCCTGTTCCCCTGGCATACTTCCTTCAGCAAGGCCACGACAAGCTTCCCTTGTACCCCTGACCATTGACCCCACCTCCGGGACATACAGCAAGGCCACAAGCCTCCCTTGCACTCAGGCAACCCCGCACCCCAGCCCTATGGCATCCTTCCTTCAGGAAGACCTCAGCTCTTCGACTTCCAAACAGCACCGTAACTGGAATCAAGTGTTCAGACGCCTGAGACCACGCGCACAATTTTTTTTTTTAAATTTAGACAGCTGTGCAGCCACTGCTAAATGTTCTGCTTTTATTATTTGATTACTATGTAATAATCGTATTATTATCTCTATCACACAGATGATAGAACCGGACATTAACGAGCACGTATGCGTTTCTTTAAGTCAGGCGATCAGTTTGAGTACCGACATCTGACTGTCCAGTAAATGCACTACACCGACAGTAATAACAAGGAAAATGAACGGTAATCACACCCCAAGTACATCACTTACTAAGCACTGCTAGCTAAATCTTGTCGTGGGTTAATAATTTCACTTTGAGAGTATTGTTCTTGTGGTATTTATGTAGAAATTGAGGCTTGGAGATGAGACATTATCTGTCCAGTCCTATATATTTCCATGTAAGAAGTCATGGCTCCAACTTGAAGCCCACGTCCTTCCTGGTTACAGCGAGGACTTTGAGGGTTCCTGCTCCTTCTCTCTGTCTGCTTTCCATGGGCTCAGAGCACTAAATGCATAGAGTAGGTCTTATTTATTTTTTATCTTATGTGTAAGGGTACTTGCCTGCATGTGTGCATGAACATCATATATGTACTCTGTGCCTACAGAAGCTAAAATGGGACTCTGGATCCCCTATAATGTAAGTTAAATATAGTTGTGAGTCCTGCTGGGAACCAAATGCAAGTCCTCTTCAGAAGGGATACGTCCCCTTAACCACTTAGCCATCCATCTCTCCAGCCCATATTCGCTACTCTTAATCGCATGGAAGAGATATTGGTTGAAAATAACCCAGGCTGATAAAGAACTTATTCCGAGAATATGGAGGAAAACAAACACACAGTTAATAAATAACTGCGTAGCCCATGAGGGACAGCCTGCTTGGGGGATAGCCAGCAGTCACACCTCCACCGGTTAGGAAGTATATAAATGAGCTACCATCACAAATGCATGCGGAACAGAAGATTCAGAGTTCTAAGCTGGAAGGGGGAAGGAAGAGGAATGAGGCAACCGACTGCATCTTACCTGCAAAGGTGTAGGAAGAGACTTTATCTGTCCCCATACTTATAGCTCAATATTCAAGTCAAGAAGTTGATTTGCTCTGGGAGCCCAGTGGGAACAGACACGCAGAAACAATTGCACACATGTAAATGTTTCAAGCATCCAACTTGTGCTTTTGGGATATGCTGATATAGTAAGGAAATTGCTTTCAGTCTAGCCAAATGTGGTAGGCTATCATGGGTGATATATAGATTGGATATAGTAACAGCATGATGCTTATAAACTCCGAAACCACTGGGCTTCCCCAAAATGGTAAGTTAAGATGAAATATTCAAAAGTCAAAATTCAGATGACTTTTGCCCATTTGTGTAATTGCTTCACTTCTTTGAGAAAGAAAGAACCAGAGCTAGGACAGGGCATGGTTCCCCTTGAAGCTAATTCAATTGTTCCAATCAGTTTTCCTGAGACAGGAATGAGGCCATGTGGTGGGAGGATCTGGAATCCAAAGAGGGAAAATAATTTATCTTTGCCTTCAGAGTATTTGGACTACAAACCATGATACTTAGTCACTGTCTTTAGAAAAAGAAGAAAGACGTGGGGTGGGGGAGAAGAGAGAGAAGAAGAAGCTTTATTTAGACTGCTTACTAGTGTTAAGTGCACATGTTTTCAGTGAACAATTTGATGTGCTTTGGTAGAGACACAACCATATAAGTCAGAAAATCTCCTATGTCCAGTCTCCACTTTACCAGGAGTTATTTGTAAGGTACCTTATGGCTCTATGCCTCATTCCTGGCTGTAGCAGCCATCAGCTTTCTGTCCCTCAGATGTATTATGTTTTCAGTTTCCTTGTGGATAGTGTCATGGTATCCCAAGACTCTGCTTTGTTAGAATTGCTTAACTTAGCATGAATTCTAAACCACTCATTTTCTTCTATCAATACCTGATTGCTTTTTTATCCTAAGGAGAATGTCAACATATAGGCAGGGCCCAATTGATGTATCTGTTGACCACCTCATGTCACCTCATGCACATTGTACCTGTTGTCATGTTTAACTATTAATGGAGCTTCTGGGAATGTTTGGGTGTTTTTGTGAGCACATGTGTGTGTACAAGTGTGTTTGTGAGGTACATGAGTATACATATGTATATGTGTATGCACATGTGTATATAAATATACATACACATATGTATTTTGTTGTGTGTACATTTTTATGAGTATATGTTCATGTACAAAAGTATGTATATATATGTGTGTGTCTGTGTGTGTACATATGCATGACTGTATGTTATGTACATGAGTATACATCTATGTGTATGTATCTGTGTGCATGCACATTCATGAGTATGTTCATATACATAAATATACATGTATATATGTGTGTGCATGTACATAAGAACACATATATGTATATATACACATGTACATATATGCATGTATGTATATGTGCAAATGCATGAGTGAATTGCCATGAGTATACATATATATACATATATGTATGTATCTATGTGTGTATGTGAATTAGTATGTTTATGTAAATGATGTACATATGTATGTGTGTGTATGCACATAAGTATACATATATATACCCATATGTATGGATCTATGTGTGTATGTGAATTAGTATGTTTATGTAAATGATGTACATATGTATGTGTGTGTATACACATGAGTATACATATATATGTATATGTGAATGTATAGGAGTATATATATGTTCATGTGTATGACTGTATGTTTATGTACACATATACATATATATCTGTGTGCATGCACATGCATGAGTATGTTCATGTACATAAGTATGCATATATATGTATGTATGTGTGTGGATATACATAAGTACATATATATGTATATTTTTATACACATATATAATGCACATGAGTATATATGCACACACACATTATATATACATGAATTTATGTATGTGTGCAGATGTATGAGTATATGTTCATCTATATGAGTATACATACATGTGTATGCCTGTGCATGCTTCTACATGAGTGTATGTATATCCATATTAGTATACACCAACATGTATGTATATGTATGTGAATGTATATGAGTGTTTATATATATATATACACATATGTGTGTGTGTGTGTGTGTGTGTGTGTGTGTGTGTGTGTGTGTGTGTGTGTGTGTGTTCAGAAGTGTCTTTTATGAACTTCAGTCTGATATGGGATGTCAGAAGACTGGATGAGAATTTATTTCTGGAAGAGAATAGATTTGAACTAGCACACTCAGTGATAAAGGCCACTTCAGCATTGTGCGTGGGCATCCTCGGGCCGAGGACAGCTTAATTAAGTGAGCAACTTGGAGGGACGGTGACTGGCTTTCTTCTCTTGAGATAAAATAACTCTGTGCCTTTTACCCCATTGCCAACTACATTGTCTTGGGTTTGTTGCAGTTGTCCTGTTTATGTGAGTTATTTATGAATTTTAGATACCAGCCAAATTGCTCTCTAATCATTTCTTGAAATACTGTTTCTCTTTCAGTGAATCACCTTTTTAGGTTTTGTAAAAATAGTGTTAGTTCTTACTGTAGTTTTATGGATGAAGTCCCTAAAGCATTCAATTGAACTGTGTGTCTATTTTTATTTCTTGTCACTATAAATTAGTCTTAATTAGCCTGTTATATAATAAGTCTTGAAATTAGGAAGACTATTCTTCTACATTTTTCCTGATTGTTGAAATTATTTTAGCTTTCCCATATACATTGCCTTTTCATGAAAATTATTATAACAATAAAAAAACCCAAATACTTGTCTCTATTTCCAAAAGTTCTTCATAGATTTTTTTTTTTAAGAATAGCAATTGACCTTTATTTGAGGTTTGAGAGAATATACATCTTTGCTGGGCTGAATTCGTCAAACTATAAACACATTTCTATCTTATTATGCAGGTGATCTGTTTGTGTATGAAGCTTTCAGCATGGATATGTTATGCATGGTTCACTAAGTTCGTATATGTGTTACAGATCTGAATAATTTTTAATGCAATTTTAATTTTATTTTCTACTTTCATCTTGATAATATATACAATAAATTGATTTTCAATGTATTTTTTCAATCTATTCTGTCAATTAAATGAACTTTGTCAATAATTTGAGGTAATATGCAGATGTATGAGGATTGTATCACAAAACATCAGTTTACAGGCAAATTCTGGAAATTTATTTCTTAAGGATTTTTTTTTATTTTTACTTTTATTTATAACCTACACACTTTTTGTCTGCAATTCTTGTTGAACACTGCTTAGAAGTTTTGCTACTATGATAAACAAATGTAAAAAGAATAGACTTATATTTCCCTTTGTACATATTAACAGACTCAAGTTTTTATTCCTGTGGTTGTCACCAGCTGCTTTAAGCTGGATTTTCAGTGAAAATAAAAGAAAAACTTAAAACTGGAGAATTTGTTAAAGTTACAGTTTTTCCAGGAAAGGAACGTGAACATGACTAAAGTTTGAGAGCAAGGGAGTGGTTGTGTAAAGCGACTGGGGCTGCTCTGGACATGTACACGTAAGAAAGAAGACACAGAGTTCACATTGACTCATTGGGAGAGGCCTTGGCGGAGTTCAAGAATTGCTGCAGCCCGTCAGCCTCGAACATTGAAAACTCATTTGGAAGACATCCCCTTTAAAGGGTTGATCCATTTGTGGGGACAAATAATCCAGAGCTAGCAAAGCAGGAATATAACTCCACATATTTGAAAACAGACTAGTCTACATAGTAAGAAAGATAATGCAGGGTTACACAGTGAGGCTCCATCTCAAACTGCACACATGCATGTACATGCACACACATGCACATGCACACACATGTATATGCACACGCATGCACATGCACACATGTATATGCACACACATGCACATACACACGCATGCACATGCATGCACATGCATGCATGCATGAAGCATGGGAGGAAAAGCTTTAAGTGTGTTCATACAGTGTCTCCCTGACTTCAAGAACAATTTCATATTGAACAGATTTAACTTAAAATTAAACAAATCAGCATGAAGAACTTTTCAACGCTCTCCCATTTTCTGCTACTTTACTGTGGAAGTTTTTAATCTAAGTGCTTGTTCAGTGACTAAGAAAGTGGGAATTCTGAAAGCCTTTATGCTTGGGTATGAATAAGATAAAAATCAAATATTTTAAAATGTATACGTTTTGTAAAGCCCATCCATTCTTAGAGACAATGCACATTTGTGGTCAGAGAAACTTGAATGTAAAAAGAAAAGCCAAACAAAAAAATCTACTCATATGCCTATTTCATATAGTTACACTTTTGGGTACTCTATAGCAGTAAAAATAAACTTAAAAGGATATTTTTATGAATACACATGAATCAAACAAATGTAATATTGAGTACCATAAACAAATGGTATATTGGAATTGATTGGGGAAACAAATTTATGGTTCTATAAAATTTAAACATATGAAAATACCTTGGTTTCCTGAAATAAAATTGAAATGAAGTTACTGAATGGCGGATAATGTTACTCTTGGAAGCAGTACATTATCAAGCCAAAAGTCTACTAACAGATGAGTGGTATTCTGCGTTAGGCTGCTGTTTGGGGTGGGGTGTCCGATAGACCCCCCAACTCAATAAATGGTATTGTCATTGATCTGAGTACTAAACAAGAGCTTGACCGTAGGCCTGTCCCATGACACTACAAAACTCAGCTGTGGAAAGTGGAGAGAACTGGGCTGGCCCAGCTACTTCCTGCCTGCTGACTGGTTCTCATTGTGCCAGAAGATGCCATGTAGACTGGTGGAAGATGAACATTCTCAACAGCCTTACCCATGTGTGAAGCTCACAGGCCGCAATAATAACTGGTATATCAAACTATTCTCGCAGATACGTTAGCATATGAATGACTGGGGTTATGAACTGCTTCCTTATTGGAGCAAATGCCTCCTCCCACAGGCAGGAACTCAAGCCTCCTACTGTATAAGCCAAGGACCATGACTGCTAAGGCCATTGACTCCAAGGAGCATGGTATATTTTTAAGTCAGGCATACTATTAGATTGTCTAATAAATATTTATGTCAATCTCAAATTAGTGCAACTCTCAGTCTTCATTAGAGAAGCTTCTTTGTGCGAAGTTCGGTTGTTCATAAAGAAATTCACAGCTTTGTAAAATTCAGAGAATAACTGCTTTTTGGGTACTCAATCATAAATGTGATATCAATATCATAAGCCCTCCCTCCTAATGGTCAAGAAAGGTTATGGATGCGAGATTGCAAGAACAGGAGGTTAGGAATGGCTGCTGTCTAACAATGACTTCTGCACATCCTAGGGACTACACTCATATGCACACACATCAGCTGTGATAACTTTGCCTAAGACTGGGACAAGATCAAAGTGAGCCACAGTCCAATATATACAGGGGCATTGACATATGAAACTTCATGCCCAGCTGAGGAGCCATTGATAGATGATGGCTGCTGGGGGATTTTCCTAAAGTTTGTAGACTCTGTTAGGTTGACCATACATGTCTTAGTTAGGGTTTTACTGCTGTGAAAGACACCATGACCAAGGCAGCTCTTATAAGGACAACATTTAATTGGGGCTGGCTTACAGGTTCATCAAGTACCTTCAGTATCATCAAGTCAGGAACATGGCAGCATCGAGTCAGGCATGGTGCAGGAGGAGTTGAGGGTTCTACATTTCATCTGAAGGCTGCTAGCTGACTTCCAGGCAACTAAGATGAGGGTCTTAAAGCTCACACCCACAGTGACACACCCACTCCAACAGGGCCACACCTTGTAAGAGCGCCACTCACTGGGCTAAGCCTGTACAAACCATCACAGTACCTCAGTGGTTTGCTCCTTTTCCATCCACACGCAGTCGTATACATTGGCTCAGTGTGCTATAAAAAGTGAATCAAAAGAAAAGAAAGCATTGACTTGGGAGTGTAATGTGAGGGAGGGACCCATAGAATCTGGAATAGGGTGAATACCAGGGAAATTAATTGTGTGTGTGTATGAAAGGTTCAGTGAATAAATAAAAATACTTCAAAATATTTTATAATGTCAGTGATATGTACCTACTCCATTAAGTGGTGGGAAGGGAAAACCTACTACTGAGGACTTTCACTGGAAAGCAGGAAGTATGTAATTTTTGTCATTATAACAATGTTATTTTTGTGTTTATTTTAGTAACAGAAAAGTCTTAGCCTACTTCTAAAAGCATGTGTGTTCCTATAGGTCATGTTGCACTCAATAATACAAATTTACTTTCTATTCCCTGTGCTCTGCTATTCTTCCTCACGTTCTTTCTTCCCACTCCCACCAGTGGTATTTTTCTAGTTCCTTTGATCTTACAGGTGCTCCAACTTAACGCACAGATCCAAGCTTTTGATGCTAGCATGCAGATAGAGTGAGAGCACGAGATGTTTTCCTTGCTGTTTCTGAATTACTTCACTCACTAGGATGTTTTCCAGTTCCATGGATTTACTTGCAAATTTATTATTTTACAGTTGAGTATAATTCCATCGCATACGAGTACCACATTTTCATTATCCATTAATTTATTGATTTAGGCTCCTTCTGTTTTCTTATTACTGTAAATAATTCAGAAGTTACATGTGTGTTCTTCTGTGGTATAGCTGGGTTAAATGATGTCCAAATTGTTTTAAGTGTCAGCCAAAAGTGATAGGAAGGACAAGGAAGTTTAGATGTGGAGAAGGTTGGGTCAGTAGAAAGAGGAGGGAGAAAACTAACAATAAACATACTAGTTTATAGGCTCCACAAATATTCACGTGTGCACACATATATTCATACAAGATAATTTAATTAGAATTGCTTTATGGCTGGTATAATGTTTGCTCCAGAAGACATAGGTTGTCTCATACAATAGCTAGTGTCAGGCAAAGGGCACTCCCCTCTAAGTTGTTTTCTGCAGACCCCTAACACAAGGCAGGTGGCTACCACTACTTTTTCTTGCCCATAAGAACTTGATGGTAAGATCATGTTGTGAGGAAACCACACACATAGTTATACAACATGAAGAAATCAATTAGGTACTAGCTAGAAAGCTTCCTCCCAGATAGGTTGCTTTCTTAGTACTATAATGTACTATATAGGCTGCTGAGGAGGAAAAAAATTCACAGTCTTACCCAGCTGTGAGTCCAGTGGATTTCAAAGATCACCAGTTTGGCAAGCTACTCCCATGGGTGTAATAGCAGTGTGAATGTTATAGGGACAACCAACTCTTTTCTGCTTGGACTTAAGACCCACTCCATAGGAGAAAACACATACCATTGTATATGACACTGCAAATCTGGCCAAGAACTTATAGTTGAGGAACCCCCAGAAGTAAACCACTGTGATTATTTTGCCAAATATATATAGGATCATGCTTTTCTATTAGTTTATGTCACCATGACTATAGATTGTTGCTAATGCCTGTTCTGGTCAGGTAAATATCTTTTTGAAGTCCACGGCTGTTAATGCAGAAAATTGACAACTTATCAAAGTACGGAGAATACATGTCAGTATGGTCTTTAACAACAGATGAGATGTCTATGCCCCTTATACCCACGATTCAAGGATCATGGTGGGAGACAGACAGAAAACTGTAAGAAATACAAGTTAGGGAACAGTGAAACTCAAGAGTATTCTGGACAAGGCATGACTGCTGCCCTGGTGAACTTGAGGTAGCCATGGGTGCTTGCGTAAGACTTGCACAAGGTAGAACCACTCACCATTTCACATGGTGTGGGGAGGAGCTCACAGGACCCCGTGTGAAACTTAGTAGCTATTGTCAACTGATGTCTACCGTGGAGGAGAGAAAATTTCCTTTACAGATGTTGTGATGGTTTGAATAAGTTTGTCTTCAATAGACTCATATGCTAGGCCCATAGGGAGTAGAATTGCTGGAGTATGTATGGCCTTGTTGTAGGCTTTGATGTTTCTTAAGTTCAAGTTATGCCCAGTGAAGCAATCTCCTCCTGTGAGCCTTCATATCAAGATGTAAATCTCTGTCTCCTCCAGCGCCATGCCTGTCTGCATGCTGCCATGTGTATGCTATGAAGATAATGGCCTAAACCTCTGAAACCTTAAACCAGTCCTAATTAAATGTTTCCCTTTAATGTACCCTCACAGCTCTAAAACCCTAACTAAGACAGATGTGGTTCCTGATAGTCTGACCATGCTCCAGTGGATAACCCAAAATCCACGAATGTATATGCAGCCCAAATTGAGCTCAGTAGATTGTTATTTTTTAGTAAAAGTAAATAAAGTTGGGTGGAGTAGAGAGGGGAGCATAGATCTTGGAATCGTTAGGGGGGAAGAAATGAGGAAAATATGATTAAGGTACACTGAGTGAAATTAGCAAAGAATTGACAAAACATCTTATTAAAATTTCACTTTTAAAGGTGACAGGTCCAAGAGTGGAAGGTACATCAAATATTCACTTTTTATACATGTACATTCATTCTGGCTACTACGCTTTATGTGTGTGATTTCTGACATTGTAGAAAATTATCATAAAATCACCTGCTGAAGGTCACCAAATGTAGGACCTTACAGATCTCAATCTCAGAAACTGAGTTTATTGGGATTAAGAGGCAGATATTATTTGGGTTACGTTTCTCATATTTCCATTTTTAACCACTGCTTTGGTATGTTCTATGCTACTAGCTCCTTTTTCAAAGTCCATCTAACCATGCTGGTCTTCCAGCGCCTGAATTCCTGTTTCTAACTCTGTATTTTCTCTATTTCTCTTGAGGGCTCTCCTAGTTTCATGTCTGTTGTTATGATAAAATATCTTCCAAAATGCAGCTCAAGGGAAAAAAGGAGTGTTTTATCTTACATTTTAAAATTGCAGTCCCCTTTGCTTTTGTGTGAAAGTCCCAAGAGCAAAGTTTGAAGCCACGTTGCACACAGAGTCAAAAGTAGAGAGTAATAAATATGAGCATGCTCACTTACCTGCTTGAGTTCAGCTCAATTTCTCCAATATTATATACTATTCTGTCCCGTGGGTAAGGGATAGGGTCATTGATACTGGGCTGCTCTTCCCAAATCGATTGACTTAACTGTGACAACACTCCTAGTTTATATATGCATGGCAATCCAATGTAGATAACCCCTCGTTGAAACTCCTTCCTAAGTTGCAATAGCTTGACAATTAAAGATTGCTATCCTAATGGTGTAGTAAATCACCCTTAATATTACAACTGATTACAGACTTATCAAGGCCAGTAAGAAGCACAGTATTTGTAATATGATGGCTCTCCAAATCACACCGCACTTGGAGCCTAGGTTCCCCAGTTGGCAGTATGGGAACGCTGTGAAACTTTGAATGAATAGGACTAGTACGAGGTCCTCAGATTAAAAGGTAGATATATAGTGAGAACCCAGTCTCTCTTTTTCTCTTTCTGTATTCAAATGTGGCTATTTGTCTGACATCCACTGGTCCTTTGCTTCTACCAGTTTGCTTCAGGTCCTCAGCAGAATCCAGCCTATGAAGAAATCCCAAGAATCTCAGAACATGGAGATTCATCGGCTGTCGATGCTTACAAAATTAACAGCTTGCATTATTCCATTACGGTTTAAAATGCTAACCATTAGGCTTCATTTTTGGGATCCTAGAGTTCAGCTCAGGCATTAGATTTCTAACCATGGATAAAGTGGAGCTTACGAAAATATCTTTGCTTAATGACATGTGTCCTAGATTTCTTAGGACTTTACTCTTAATCACGAATTCAATTGTCAATGACTTTTAAAATTGTTAGGTCCCAGTTGCCTTGAAGAAAATAGTAGTCTGAAAAACATAGAGTGCTGTGAGAGAAACTTAATTATTACCTCCTCACGTCAGCAAGAGATAAAACATCACTTCTTTTCTCAGTCATTGTGTGTAAAGCTAACAGTAAGGACTACAGTGAGCATTGAAGAAAAACACTCCTGGGCTATTTCAGGCATGAGAGTGCTCCCTGTGCAAGCAGAAAGGCCAGAGTTCAATCCCCAGAACCCACATTTAAAAATTCCCAGCATCAGGGTAGGTATGTGCAATTCCAATGATGATGGGCAGGCAAAGACAGGCCCTCACTGTCCAGCTACTTTAACCTAACTGATGATTTTTAGGCCCATGAATGTCCCTGTCTTAAAAGTGGATGATGTAGATCTCTCCTGAGAGACACAGCCAGAATACAGCAAATACAGAGGCGAATGCCAGCAGCAAACCACTGAACTGAGAAGGGGACCCCCATTGAAGGAATCAGAGAAAGGACTCAAAGAGCTTGAAGGGGCTTGAGGCCCCATATGAACAACAATGTCAAGCAACCAGAGCTTCCAGGGACTAAGCCACTACCCAAAGACTATACATGGACTGACCCTGGGCTCCAACCTCATAGGTAGCAATGAATATCCTAGTAAGAGCACCAGTGGAAGGGGAAGCCCTTGGTCCTGCCAAGACTGAACCCCCAGTGAACATGATTGTTGGGGGAGGGGGCGGTGGGGGGGGAGGATGGGAGGGAAGCCCATGTAGAAGGGGGATGGGGGAGGGATAGGGATGTTGGCCAAAACTGGGAAGGGAATAATAATCGAGAAATGTAAATAAGAAATATCAAGTTAATAAAGATAAAAAAAAGTGGATGGTGCATTTGAAAATGACATCTGACTTTGTTCTCTGGCCTCCACAAGCACACTCACGTGCACATATACACTTGTGAAAAAATTAGGCAGATTGATAGCTTACATCTATTTGTAGGTATTGATAAAATGCCTTCCTTTTGCAACTAGAATAAATGATATTTGGGAAAACATTTTTAAAGTTTTAGTGTGCATCATTGTAGGCAGTGAAAGAGAAATGCCACAACCTATAATTCTGTCTATAAGTGGCTCCTGACCCTGACTTGTCCTGGAACTGTTGAGAATGTGTGCCTTCCACAGTTTTTGGAGGGTCTTGTATCGTAATTAATATTAGAATTTCATTCCCTCTGTATCATTAGCCATGGTCGACGTAATTAATATTTTAAGTTTGGTTATTCGAGTATGTATTTTCATTGCACTAGTCCTCGGTCTCAGTGTTGAGAATCTTATTTCTTTTTATAATTTGCCACTTGAAAATCATAATTGAAGTGTCTGTTCAGACACCTTGCCCTTTCTATGGGATTGTTTCCTTGTTTTGATATTTAGAGAGTCTTTGGGTGTTTTTATGTGCGTTCTCTATGTGACACATGACACGTAAATTATTTTCTCCCAGCATGTAGCGTGTCTTTTTCACACACTTTGTTATTAGTAAAAAGCCTCTTGAAGAGATAAAACTTTAATTTTAATGAAGTCAAAAGTATTAATTTGTTATGTCAAGCAATTTGCCAGAGACTATGAATCACTTGTGTATGTGTATATTAAGAGTCTTATTCAGTTTTACTTTTTTGTTTTTTTAACATTTTGCGTAGCTATACTCAGTTAACATAGATGATGTATGAATGCACGTGTGTATGAGTGTGTGTGTATGAGTGAGTATGTAAGTATGTGTATATGAGTGAATGTGAGTGTGTAAGTGTGTGTATGAGTGAGCATGTAAGTATGTGTATGAGTGAGTGTGGTGTGTGTGTGTATGTGTGTGGTGAGTGTGTGTGTGTATGGTGTGTGTGTATGTGTGTGTTTGTGTGTGAGTGAGTGTGTGTGTGAGTGTGTGTGTGTGTGTGTATGTGTGTGTGTATGGTGTGTGTGTGTGTGTGTGTGTGGTGTGTGTGTGTATGGGAGTGTGTTTCTGTGTGTGTATGAGTGTGAGTGTGTGTGTGTTTGTGAAGGGAACATCTGTATGTGTGTGTGTACACATGTGTTTAGTCCATAAGACAACTTTGAGTATCTCCCTATACTTTCCACCTCATGCTTAACAGAAATGTCCTAACTCCACAGCTTCCTGCTTGGTTAGACCGACCGTCCACCTTGACCTGGGGCTCCTGCTCCTACTCAGATTGGAACTGCAGACCTTTGACACAACACTCAGCTAGAAATCCAAACCCATGCTACCATGCTTGCCTGGCAGACAGCTCACCAACTGAGTCATCTCTTCCGCAGCTAGATGTCTTCTTAGTTGCACATGTCTAAGAAGGGCAAACAGATTGAAACACAAGAGACAGACGAGAAGAGCAGAAAGTAGTCTCTGAGTCTCACTTTAGTCCCACACAGAACTCACGATGCAGGTAGGATTGTTTTCTAACCTGGTTCTATAAAACTAGTGCTACCAATTGTGGTTCTCGGACTTCCCAATTCTGCAACCCTGTTATGCAGTTCCTCAGGCTGTGGTGACCCCAGCCATAAAATTATTTCACTGCTGCTTCATAACTGTAATTGTGCTGCTGTTATGAACCCTAATGTAAATATCTGATATGCAGGATAGCTGATATGTGACCCCCCCATGGAAGTTGTAGCCCCCAGGTTGATAACTGATGCTATCAGGTGCCAATCCCTGACACTACTAGTGATGCTATATTGGGCTTGCAGACAGGAGTCTAGCATCGCTGTCCTCAGGGAGGTTCTTTCTGCAGCTTTTCTGTATATGTTAGGTGACTTTATTAGACGAACAATGAAATGTGGAATCTTAGTGTTAGAATCAGTTCCTGAGAGGAAAACGCAGCCAGGAATTAAACAACAACAACAACAACAACAACAACAAACCCAAACAATTCCCCCTCCAAACAAACATAAAATATAGTTTTTGTGTCTTCGTCCACAAATACCAGTGATGATTTAGAGAAAAGTCTTTGCATCCACTTAAGTTTGAGCATTTTTCAGAGTCATAAATGCCAGACTCCATTTCATTTATTTAATTTGATGCTAGTTTCTGAGGAATGGCACTGCCCTTAAGAACTCATATTATTCTTTTTCATGCAAGTAATGTTATTTCTTAACAATCTTCTGTCACTCCAAAGAAACTGCTGTTAGGAATTTTATAGTGTATGAAAATCAACAGTTAAAAATGTTTATTATCTGTAATGTATAAGGCCACTCATTCACAACAGAACATTGTCAATGATTTAACTTTCTCTTGATATGTTTCTGCAAAAATAGACATTTTTTTTTTTTTTTTTTTTTTTTTTTGAGCTGGGGACCAGACAGGGCCTTGCACTTCCCTAGGCAAGCGCTCTACCACTGAGCTAAATCCCCAACCCCTAAAATAGACATTTCTTTTCTTTATACAATACTGAAACTTATATTTTAACGCCTGTCTATTTTATAAGGAAAGTGAAAGAGGCTTTAAGGAGAGCATGCATGTTCCAACACAGCTTAAGTTTAACTCTGTCAAGGTTTTCAGTGGTACCATATGATTTATTGAGGAGTGAACCATCAGTTATTTCCCCCATTATCCAGGAAAATGCAATCTTATAATCTGGTTTACATATGTATAAAGTTGTAGACTAACTCTATTAAAAGGGGGTATTTTTGTTTGTTGTGTTGGATTTTCATTGCTGCTTGTTCTTTCAAAAGGGGTCTGTTTGTATCCTGGGTGTCCTAGGACTCACTGTATAGATTGGCTGGCCTTGAAATCAGAGATCTGCTTGCTTTAGCATTCCTAGTGCTGGAATTAAAGGTTTGTGATACTCCAGCCAGTCAATTAATACCTAATGATATTCTGCTAAGCTCACAGGTCAGTACCTTTTCCAGTCATCATCAGAGAGGCTTCCTCTGGCAGAAGATGGGAACAGATGCAGAAACAGAGCCAGACAATGTTCAGGAAAAGAGTCTAAATTAGAGGTCGACCATATCCCTCCCCTCAGAGCTCAGGGAATCACACAGAAAAGGAGACAGAATGAGTGAAGAAGCCAAAAGGTATGAGGGCACGAGGAGAACAAGGCCATCTGTAGCAACTAAGCAAGGCACATGTGAGTGCACAGAGACCGAAGGAGCAAGCACAGGGCTTACATGAGTTTGCACCAAGTCCTGTGTGTGTGTGTCTGTGTGTGTGTCTCTGTGTGTGTGTGTGTGTGTGTGTGTGTGTGTGTGTGTGTTAAGCTATTAGCTTAGTATTTTTATGGGACTCCAGATTGTGAAAACAAGTGGGTTTCTGACTCTAGCACCTGCTCTTGGGACACCTTTCCTACTGTTGGGTTGGCAAGTTCAACTTCAATATAATAACTTTTGCTTCATGTCATTATATTTTATTTTGTTGTGTTTGGCTGCTGTCTCCTAGAAACCTGTTCTTTCCTAATGAAGGGCAGAAAAGGAGTGGATCAAGAGGGCAGTGGAGGTAGGGAGAAACTAAAAAGAATAGAGGAATGGGAAATTATAAGTAGGATGTATTGTGTGAGAAATAAATCTATTTTCAATAAAACCTTTAAAAAATACCTTAGTATTGAATGCAACAGGTAGAAATTATGAAATGAAGAAGGGGAGGAAAAGGAAGAGGAGTAGAAGGGAAAGGAAGAAGAAAGAAAGAAAATTAAGGAGGACAAAGGAGATGGAAGATGAGAAGGAAGATGAAGAAAAAGGAGGAGGAAGAGGAAGAGGAGGAGGATGAGGAAGAGGAGGAAGAGGATGAGGAAGAGGAGGAGGAAGAGGATGAGGAAGAGAATGAGGAAGATGAGGAGGAAGAGGATGAGGAAGAGAATGAGGAGGAGGAGAGGAGGAAGGGTATTCCAGCTTCACTTAATTGTCATCACAGAGTACTTATATGAAGAGCAAAAACCCAACACACACTCAGAAATCCTTTCTTCATTATCTAGTGAATATGCAGCTAAATTTCATGAATATCTATTTTTAGAATGTACTAACATAATGTCAGCACTAACTGACATCATGAGTTTAGTTTTGCTAATAGGAAAACCACAGTAGTGTTTCATGATGGTTCAAGTTGACATTGACATGACATTATAGAATTTCACTGGATACCTCAGAAGTGGTTCTAAACTCACTGTTCAGTACCTAAAAGTCCCATAGTCATTGTTTTTGATAGCTGAGTAATATTCCATTGTGTAGATGTACCACATTTTCTGTATCCATCCCTCTCTTGAAGGACATCTGGGTTATTTCTGCTTCTGGCTATTATAAATAAGGCTGATATGAACATAGTGGAGCATGTGTCCTTTTTATAAGTTGGAGCATCTTTTGGGCATATGGCCAGGAGTAGTATAGCTGCGTCCTCAGGTAGTTCAATGTCTAATTTTCTGAGGAACCTCCAGACTGATTTCCAGAGTAGTTGTACCAGCTTGCAATCCCACCAACAATGGAGGAGTGTTCCTGTTTCTCCATTTCTTTTGCCAGCATCTGTTGTCATCTGAGTTTTTGGTCTTAGCCATTCTGATTGGTGTGAGGTGGAATCTCAGGGTTGTTTTCATTTGCATTTTCCTGATGACTAAGGATGTTAAACATTTCTTTAGGTGCTTCTCAGCCAGTTAATATTCCTCAGTTGAGATTTTTTATGTTTAGCTCTGTACCCCATTTTTAATAGTGTTATTTGATTCTCTGGAGTCTAACTTCTTGAGTTCATTGTATATTTTGGATATTAGCCTTCAATCAGATGTAGGATTGGTAAAGATCTTTTCCCAATCTATTGGTTTCTGTTTTGTCCTATTGACAGTGCCCTTTGCCTTACAGAAGCTTTGCAATTTTGTGAGGTCTCATTTGTCAATCATGATCTTAAAGCATAATCCATTGGTGTTCGGTTCAGGAAAATTTCCCGTGTACCCATGTATTCGAGACTCTTCCCCACTTTCTCTTTTATTAGTTTCAATGTATCTAGTTTAATGTGGAGGTTCTTGATAAACTTGGACTTGAGCTTTGTACAAGGAGATAAAAATGGGTTGATTTGCGTTCTTTTACATGCTGCCTGCCAGTTAAACCAGCATCATGTGTTAAAAATGCTGTCTTTTTTCCCACTGGATGGTTTTAGCTCTTTTGTCAAGGATCAAATGACCATAGGTGTGTGGGTTCATTTCTGGGTCTTCAATTCTGTTCCATTGATCTACCTGCCTGTTTCTGTACCAATACCATACAGTATTTATCATGATTGCCCTGTAATATAGCTTGAGGTCAGAGATGTTGATTTTTTTATTGTGCCTTTATTGTTGAGAATCGTTTTTGCTATCCTGGGTTTTTTGTTATTCCAAATGAATTTGCAAATTGTTCTTTCTAAATCTATGAAGAATTGGGTTGAAATTTTGATGGGGATTGCATTGAATCTGTAGATTGCTTTGGGCAAGATGGCCATTTTTATTATATTAACCCTGCCAATCAATGAGCATGGGAGGTCTTTGCATCTTCTGAGATCCTCTTTGATTTCTTTCTTCAGATACTTGAAGTTCTTGTCATAGAGATCTTTCACTTACTTGGTTAGAGTCACACCAAGGTATTTTATATTATTTATGAATATTGTGAAGGGTGTCATTTCCCTAAATTCTTTCTCAGTCTGTTTATCCTTTGAGTCGAGAAAAGCTACTGATTTGTTTGAGTTAATTGTATGTCCAGCCACTTTGCTGAAGTTCTTTAGCGAAATTTTGGGTTCACTTAAGTATACTATCATATCATTTGTAAATAGTGATATTTTGACTTCTTTCTTTCCAATTTGTATCCCTTTTATTTCCTTTTGTTGTCTGATTGCTCTGACTAGGACTTCGAGTACTATATTGAATAAGTAGGGAGAGAGTAGGCAGCCTTGTCTAGTCCCTGATTTTAGTGAGATTGCTTGAAGTTTCTCTCCATTTAGTTTGATGTTGGCTACTGACTTGCTTTACATTGTGTTTACTATGTTTAGGTAAGATCAAGAATCCCTGATCTTGCCAAGACTATTAGCATGAAGGGGTGTTGTATTTTGTCAAAGGCTTTTTCAGCATCTAATGAGATGATCATGTGGTTTTCTTTGAGTTTTTTTATATAATGGATTTCTGTATATTGAATCTTCCCTGCATCCCTGGGATGAAGCCTACTTGATCATGGTGAATGATTGTTTTGACGTGTTCTTGAATTCAATTTGTGAAAATTTTATTGAGTATTTTTGCATCGATATTCATAGGAAAAGTTGGTCTGAACTTTTTTTTTCTTTGTTGGGTCTTTGTGTGGCTTATGTATAAGCATAATTGTAGCTTTATAGAATGAATTGGGTAGTGTTCCTTTTGTTTCTATTTTCTGGAATAGTTTGAAGAGTATTGGTACAAGATACAATTCACAAACCATATGAAGCTCAAGAAGAAGGAAGTCCAAAATGTGGATGCTTTAGTCCTTCTTAGAAGGGGGAACAAAATATTCAGGGGAGGTACAGGGTAGGAGGAACTTGGGAGAAAGAGAGGACAGGGTTGTAAGGGGGCAGCATTAGGTATAGGAGGAGACAGGGATGATATACAGAGAGTCAGGAATTTGAGCCAAGGTGTGTAGCAATGGGGGTTGGAGAACTAGTGTAGCCACCAGAAAGTCCCAGATGCCAGGAAAGGAAGAGGCTCCCAGGACCCAACAGGGATGAGATTAACTGAAAGACCCAACAAAGTAGAGGGAGAACCTGTAGTGACTATGTCCAGAGGTTAGGCAAGGTCCCCGGTTGGGGGATGGGGCACCCACTCATCTCCAAATTTTTAACCCAGAAGGGCTCCTGTCTAAAGGAAATATAGGGACAAAGTGTGAAACAAAGACTGAAGGAAAGACCATCCAGAGAGTGCCCTTCCTGGGGATCCATTTCATATATAGACACAAAACCCAGACACTATTGTGGATGCCAAAAGTGCTTGCTGACAGCAGCCTGTTATAACTGTCTCCTGAGAGGCAATGCCAGAGTCTGACAAATACAGATACGAATGCTCACAACCAACCATTGAATTGAGCGTGGGAATCCCTATGGAGGATTTAGGACCAGTCTATACACATACTCATATGTGTATGATGGGTTATTACTGCTATAATGAAAATAAAATCAGCATTTTCATCCCTCTCTCAGACACTGATCTCGTACAAATTGCTGATATTTTAAGTAATTTTTTGAAATATAAAAAACTATGCAATCAATTGTTGAGGTTAAAACAATTCATGACAAAAATATAGAAATTTCTTTCCAGTGTTTTGTGTTTGTTTGTTTTTTGTTGTTCTTTTATTTTGTTTGTAGCATCTTTATTTCATTGATGTTTTTCCCTTTAGCATAGTGTTCTTTTTGTCTACATATACACCAAAGTATTTGAATTTGACAGTTTTTATCCATTGTACATAAGATTCTAAAATGAGCCCGGCACAAAAAGAAGTCAGCACATTTTTCCACTCATAATTTGTAGCTAAAGTTGGCCCTTGAGGAATAGAGAACGCCGGATTCTCACAGGCAGGAAGCACCAAGAGACAGCAGGCAGGAGAAGCCATGGTGAACTGATATGGTGTGAGGTGGAAGGAGAAAGCTAAGTCCTGGTGTTTTACAAAACAAATTAACTGTAGCTTACCATGAGTTACTATACATTTCAGAACAGCCAGAAGAATTTACACTATCATTTACACAAATAAATATTTTGAAATTATAGATCTGCTAATTGTCATGACTTTGCCACAGAACATTGTGCATGTGCCAATGTGTTACTCTACATGCCATGAATATGGACAATTATTATTATAAGTATTTTGAGACCCAGTCACATTATACAGCTCTATTCGGCCTGGCTCTGACTGAGTAAGCTGGCCTTGGAGTCTAAGTCTATCTGCTCTGCCTCCTGGATACTGGAATTAAAGGCATGTGAGTATGTCATACTTAAAAATGTTACCATGTAATTTATAAACATATGACATGTAATAAACTATAACAACATATAATATAACAACATGTAAATAAAATATAAAGGGATAGAAATGCTACTAAGCCAATAAAAAGTAATTCCAAAGACTGCTGTTAGTAATTCTGAAAAACTTGGTCTTCTTCCACAAAGAAGTTAATAACTAAAACATATATTTTTAACCTATTTACCTATATCATAATATGTACTAATATCATAATACTTCCATTTTAAATGGGTTGGTGTGGGTTAATTGTTATTTTGAACTGAATTGGAAAAAAGAACTTGGAAAATCTTCCTAGAAATTTTTTTTTAAATCAAATTTTTGAAGCCAACAAAATCTAGGGTTTTTTTTCCTCACTAGATGACTGAAGTCAGTGTGTAGAATCCAATCATCAGGTATAATCTGCTATGATTTTCACTTTCATGATTTCAGTTTTATTTGCTTGGTTCTGAGGTGTCTCACTATTCATGAGTGCTGCCCAGTCAGGAAGGGATTTCCCTTTATGCCTGGTGCTGGGTCATAGGAAATCAAATTAAAATGTATGGATTAGGAAAAAAGTATTGTCCCTGGTTTCTAGAGAAATTGGAGATGCTGGTGGGAAATTGAAAGTAAAGCTACAGAGAATTCAGCCAATAGACAATGAAAGAGAGGGAGAGAGGAAGGGATGGGGCAGCCTTTACTGAGGGTGTTATTTTCTAAGTTCCCAAGGGGCCCAGGACTGACTTAAGAAAACATTGTAAACTAGGGAGGAAATTACATGATTGATTTCTACTTTTGGGTTATCATATAATCTCATAATAGGCTATAAGAAATGCTGGTTTGGGAATTATTGATCACCAGAAAATAGTCACCCATGTCAGTTACAAGGTAGAAGGGGAAATAGGGGTCCATTTCAAACATAAAATACTGAAAAAGTAAATGCTAAACTGAGTTCCTGTATGACTCTAGGTATTAATCTTGTTTACCTCTTGTTTTATTTTAGAGTGCATCTCTCTCTCTCTCTCTCTCTCTCTCTCTCTCTCTCTCTCTCTCTCTCTGTGTGTGTGTGTGTGTGTGTGTGTGTGTGTGTGTGTGTGTGTGTGTGAGAGAGAGAGAGAGAGAGAGAGAGAGAGAGAGAGAGAGAGAGAACGAGCATGAGTGTAGACATGCATGCACAGAGGTCGAAGGATAACTTGTAAGAGTTGGTTGTCTCCTTCCAACACACGTGTCCAGGATTATCCTTCAGGTCCTTAGGTTCAGTGACAAATGTCCTTACTTACAGTGTCATCTTTCTGGCCATGCATCTTCATAGTAATGTAGTGTATGTATGATAATGCATTTGAAAGGGAGATAAGAAGGCTCCAAAAAATTAAACAAGTAAAATTTTAACCATGGAAATGTTTTAACATTTAAATTTTGAACTTGACAAACTATTCTGCCTAGAACCCTGAAATGGTAGTACTTCAATATATAGGAGGCTCATTTAGTATACAGTCTAATATAGTAAGTTGTTTATTAGGTGAACTGAAGCATTGGGGACTAAAATAGAATATTGTTATTGCTTCTACTTTCCACATCTGAGGCCAGACTTCCTAACCGAAAATGGAAAATATTATCACTTTGTTTTGAGTTCATAATACTCAGCAAAAAGTATTTCTCCTCAAGTGTACTTTTATAATTAATGTGCTTTGAAAAAGAGAGGGTATTGGCTACAATTTCTAGAAGGTTCTTGGGAATGAACAGTTTTACAGTACTGGAAACAATATGAACTTCTGTCATGAATAGGTTTTGTCTTACTTTAAATTTTCATCGGTGCCATAAAGCACTGTTTTTGCAAAGACTGAGCATGGAAAATTCATCTTAAAAAGGCTACTTTTCTAAACTGTCAGCAGTCAAGAAACTCAGATCTTTGTACCAGTGTGCCACATTTTCCAGAGCAATCCATTCATTGGCGTACTTCAGATTTTGTCTTGTTACTAGGCCCATTATGTTTGTAAAGTTAGCTTTACAGACAATCCATTTAATATTTTTATCTTGGTGGCTTGCATTCTGTAATAACTCACATAGATTCTGAGAGTCTAAGTGGGATAATGTCTTACATACTGACCACCTATTTCTTTCTAAAGATAGCGCCTTCATTATATTTTCAGAATAAGAGTACCAGCCTTAAAAACGTTTTATTTGTTATCATCCATTGGATAACAAGGAAAGATGTGTGTGTGTGTGTGTGTGTGTGTGTGTGTGTGTGTGTGTGTGCATGTAAACATACACACAAACATGTGTGAAAAATTGGAAGAAGTGTACATTTAATTAAGGAGAAGCCACAAACTGTTCCTTAAAATGTCAAAACCATATTATATTTGCAAAAAAATTAATTACTGACCTGTCTATAGATGGTAGAAATTAACGAGTTTCTTTGCTAAACAGCTGAGTAAGGCTGCATACAAACTGGGATTTTAGCATGTGGATATAAAGCTTAGGCTTCTTCGGTTTTGTCAAAGTATGATTTCAACAGAACACTAAAGTTCAGGTGTACAAAATACACTTAGTTTCAGCTAGGAGTTTGCAACCCATCCCATCCCATCATATAAGATGTATGATTTGAGTGTTCTCCTCGAAAGTGTGTGCGCTCTGAGTTTGGTCCCATGCGTGGTGATGCTGAGAAGGGTACGTGTCTTTAAGAGACAGTGCTTATGGGAAGCAATTAGGGCACGCCTTCATGATCCTCCTGAGTGAATTAACTCTGCCATAGCGGAAGAGATTCGACTCACAGCCCGGAATATTTTTTCAGGAAAGTAAATTGGTAGAAAGCAAAACTACACCACATGCTTGGTCTGTACCACATGTGGATGCTCACTTATTTTGCTTTCTCAGCTTAATTGAGATCCAAAGGACCCCCCAACTTCATTAATGCCCTAAATCAAGTAAGGAGAGTGGTGTGAGCACTGTAGCTTACGACATAGCATTCCAACACTGTGTCTCACTCTTATCTTTGATAACAGGCAGAGAGAATGTAGTTCAATGGTTATCACCCAAAGAATTATATAAATCATGTATGCAATCGACAGTGTAACTGTAGACATATGATTGGTAGCAATGTGTGGCTTGTTAGTAATATCATTGAGAGTAGCGACATCACTGGTGTTGCCTACCATATTTACAAAGCTCTGTTGCAGGATATTTGTGCAAGCCAGTAAAGAGTAATTTAAGCTACGCATTAGGCAAATACACTAAAAATAAATTTTCACCATTTAGTTAGGATTTAGTGCTTGTTCTCATAATCATACCTTATGATTTAATTAGTTCCATTATGAGTGAGTGGATGTGTAATAACGTAAAAATCATCCACATTCCCCATTCAAGTCTCCACTTGCTGCGTGACTGTTAATAATCATGGCCTCTTAAGTGAGATGAAATGTTATATTCCCTTACAGTTTACAATTTTAAAAATTTATCTTACTGAACTCTAAGATAACAGCATACAGCCAAAACATTAAATCAAACTCTAAATTATGAAACATTTGTGAAATAACAAATCTGCATTCCCCTTCCGCCCCTTGCTTCATTATTTCAAGTCATGGCGTCATAATCCCTCTGTAAACTAGAATATACTGTGAAACCCAGCTATCTGTTTATGGACGAGTCGCATTATCATTTAGCCACAATTAGAAGCAGAGTAAATTGTAGCTGCTTTGGTTTCCGTTAGTTCATGAAGATGTACTTGAATGTCAAAATATATTCAGAGGGAACGGAAAAAATAGCATAAGTAATTTAATTGAGCTGGGTTTTCACATTTCACTAATGGGGGTAATCTTGGTTCCACTGACAGCATAAGTCATTCTTGTGCTTTGGGAAACCACTGGAAAACTTATTTTGTCCTGTATACACCACAGTAATATGAATCTTCCTAAGAACCTGCCTCCTATGAGCTAACTCTCTTTGCAAACTTTTTTTTCCTGGTGAATTCCAAAATGCAAATTACCGTAGTTTAAAAAGATTAATTTGTTTGGCGTAGAATTTTCTTGCTTCGGTCTGTGGTATATAACTCTAGTTCTCCAGTATCTGGGAACACATGTAGTCGCCCATTTTCCTAATTTCTTTTTCAGAGGAATGACGCATAGAGTCTTTGGTTTAGAACTAAAGAAATGAAAAAAGAAATCTGGCTTCAGTTTACTTTTTAAAGCATCCCGAGCAGTGATGGAAAGACGGGCCACATGGATTCTGCAACCATCTTGTTTATCTCAAAATCAGGCTCTGGAATTGATTCGGGGGAAGTTGCTTACTCTGACTGAACCTTAGTGACCTTAGTAGAGATTATTTTATACATGTGTATCTTGGATAATCCATCAGAATCCCTTGCTTCCAATGTCTTTCTCTTAACATTAACATTTGAAAGCTGACATGGTACGCTTTCCACGTATAGAGGTCTACTCCTGGGATCTCAAACTGCTCGGTCTACTGTAAGATGTTATTCTTCTTTAGAATATCATTCCCACCAAATAATACCAATTAAGGTCATACGTAGGCGCATGCAAACTCTGACTGGTTTTACCCATTTGCATCACGAGAAACTTTCAGTTTCCAGGGTTGAGCATAAGAAATGCTGGATCCAGAGCATTAAATTTCAATGCATTAAACCTTTAGAATGAAACTAACCAGCGCTCATTACACTTTGTTGCCGTAGTTTACTGTCTCTGGACTCTTATGCAAGAATAGGAGGAAGGGTTGCAGCTCCTAAGGGGATAGGAAGTCCACAGGAAGACCGAGAGAATCAACTAACCTGGACCCTTGGGGCTCTCCAAGATTGAACCACCAACCAAAGAACATATATACAGGCTGGACCTAGGCCTTTGCACGCCTAAGTAACAGATGTGCAGCTTGGTTTTCATGTGGGTTCTAAACAACTGGAGTGGGGGCTGTCCCAAATGCTGTTGCCTGCTTGTGAGGTATGCTCTTCTAGCTGAACTGTTTAGTCCGGCCTCAGTGGAAGAAGTACTTAGAATTAAAGTGCCAGGATGGGGAATAAGCAGGGGGGAGAGGTGTCCTTACCTGCTCAAAGGAGAAGGGGAGGAGGAATGGGGGAAGGATTGTGGGAGGAGTTGATCTGGAAGGAGGCAGTGAGTGGGATGTAAAATAAATGAGTAAAAAACAAACAAACAATCTACCACTCGCTATCCTCTAATTACACAAGAATATTTTTTATACTGAATCTCTGGCATTTTTAGACCCTCATATTTATGTTCTAAAATGTGTTTCACAAAATTTTAAGGCCAGTATTTATTTGATTTGCAGAGGCTCACCTACCCCCTGCTGCAAAATCTCCCTGACCACCCAGTATTGCATGAGCACACCATATTGGTAAAGTGGTCTATACACTTTGGTTGCAAGAGTTAGAAAAACCAAGCAGAGCCAAGCGGGAGCATTTCTGCTGGGTACTTTCTTAGTGCTAGAAAGTGCTATGTGACTCTTTCCAGCCACTGCTGAGTGATGGCTCTCTGGACAGCTGACACAAGACCAGGGCTAAGAAAAAAACCTACCCCAAGAAGCAGAAGTATATGACCTGGGACAGCCAGCTGCCAACACTAAGATTGGCCCTTGCAACATACACACAGAGTTTGAGGAGGCAATAAGAAGTACCGTGCCCTGAGATTGGATGTGGGGAACTTTTCCTGGGGTTCTGGGTGTTGTACTAGAAAACCACCATTCATAGCTCGTGTAATAAAGGTGTGTGCTGTTCTGTTAAAAAAAAATGCTATGTGAGTTTCTTGAGGGGAGAGCAGACATCAAAGGTCTTTTTGCTCAGCTATGAACTTTATATTACCAGCCTATCAGGCAAAACACGCCTACTGTTGGAACAGAGGCATGACTCTTATGGCCATAACCAACTTTCTTCTGCTTACAGGTAGACCCACAAGAGGAATTCATACCTGGTACTTTAAATTTGGTCAAAGCCCTTGAGTGGGAGGTCACAGAACCTAGGAGGGAATGATTTACTTGGTAAATGTCCATGATGTCGAGCTGCATTCTAAATTTGTATCCATAGAACCATAGATTGTGGGCGTTCAACGTTGCAACAGAATCGTCTCTTCGTAGTGGGCAATGGTGAATGTAGAGAGACTCTTCAACCATTAGAGCTCTGAGGTCAAGTGGCAGTTGAATGCTCAGCCCTAGAGTGGAGCATCGATATCGCTACTCAGAAGATCAGAGAACACAGTGCAAGAGTGAATGAAAGAATGTTAGAGCTAGCGGGTCCATCCTGTTGCAACCAGATATGCCACGGATGTTACATCAAATAACTCTCAGGACTTTCTGCACACAACTGTATCCACTGGTGTTCTATCATGGGTAAGAGAGAGGCTCATCAGCCTCAGCTCTGGTGTGAGTAGCTACAGGCAATTAAAGGGTGCAGAGGGAGGGAGAGCAACATTAACCAGTGGTACAAACACAGATACAGGGACTCAAGCAGATAACTTCACCCATACCATGTAGGCAATGCTAATAAAGGGTGATGCGTCACACGCTACACACATCACAAGTATGAAAGTAGCAGGATGGCTTTGAAAAAAAAAAACAGATTTTGTGGGAGGGACAAGATGTAGATGATAGAATAAATAGAATAAGATCAGAGAATTTTGCAAATGTGTGTGAAATTGTAAAAATACTAAATATAGGAGTAAAAGCACAAATTCTGAAAATTCCCATATAATAATATTCTCTTCTCCAAATTCAAAATACATACTGAATAAAATGTATCAGTTAAATAAGCATATAAATGTGATTTGGCTATGTCAGCTTAAACCTGAAAATGCCCATGTGTGGCTTTTAGCTACTGAAACTCTAGTAGCATGTGCTGTCTCTTAAAACTCCTCTTTTAGTGGCACGTTTCCTTCAACAAGGCCACACCTCTGCAACCTTCCCAAGCAACACCATCAACTAGGACCTGAGCGTTCAAATGTCCGAGAATATGGGGCACATTCCTCATCCAAGTAACTCTGGCTCCATTATCCGATTACTACATAATAATCATATTTCCCAATCTGTATAACACAAAGGAGAGAAACAGAAATTAATGGGCACCGAAGACTTGCTCTAAGTCAGACAATCAATCAGTTGAAATATAAGCCACCAGATTACACAGCGAATGCACAACTCAGGTAGTAATAGCAAAAGAAATAAGCAGCAATTATACCATGTATGCAATTTTCTAATTGTTATATATTATTACTATGGCATTGCTAAAATAATCTTAATTATTTTCTCTTCATATTTAGTGTGGACCACAGATGCAGGAGATATGCTGCCAGTATATCCATTGTGACTGGAATCCACTGATCGCTGCATTCTGTCCGGTTTTCATTCTGCAATGTTTTTTATTTGCAGAAAAATAGAAAAAAGCAAAAGAGCTCGGGTCGAGAGCAAAGCTCAGTTAACCTTTACCTGAAACTCACCCATTATTTTCCTTTGTGAGTGTTCGTTTCTGTTTAAACTGATCCCCTCCTCCCACTGTAGCTGCTTCTTTCTATGCACTAGATTTGTGTTTGCCTTATTCTTGTTTTTCCAGAACCGTGATATGCATCATTAAGTTATTTATTGAGATCTTTCTGATTCTGTAATCACATAGCATAATGTATATGAAATTGAATAAATTCAACAGGAAAAATTCTGACAGGAAAGAGTAATAGAATGTTATGAGAAAAGGATCATAATATACATGTATCAAACAGTAGAATGAAAAGTCAGTGTTTGGTGTGCAGCTAATAATATATCAATGAAAAAAATCATAGCTATACTTGGATCCCAGCTTTGTTGGATGTCTGATTTGCAAGCACTCTCTCTCTCATTTTCATTCTATACTTGTCTCTTTAACCTGATTGTTTCCATTGCTGTACTGAAAATTTTAGTTATGTGTGATTCTACTTTTCTCTCTCTTCTCTTATTCCTGTACGTTGAGAGTCTTGTTAAGAACATTGCCTCTTTTTTTTTTTTTTCTTTTTTTCAGAGCTGGGGACCGAACCCAGGGCCTTGCGCTTGCTAGGCAAGCACTCTACCACTGAGCTAAATCCCCAACCCCAGAACATTGCCTCTTTAAACAGTAAATACTCCTCCCTATGCTTTCTTCAAGTAGTTTTCTTGTTTGGAGTCTTAGATTTCTGTCTTTAATCCACTTAGAGCTGATTTCCGCAATTGTCGACGAATGAGTGTCCAGTTTCATTTTCTCCAAGTACACATGCAAATTTCATAACGGCAATTAATTTTTAAAGTTGACTATCTATAGTGTTCTTCTTTGATCATATTTACTATAAATCAGCTGGCTAGAGAAATATGAGTCAAGGCATAGTCTTTCAATTCTGTCTCATCGGTCCGTATGCTCACCTTCATACCATGTATCTACTGCATCAGTAAAGATTTGCAGAATGTTTTAAGGTCAGGCCATATACATTTCTTCCTTACCCCTTTTATATCAAAATTTCTTTGTCTAATTGGATATTTTTGATTTCATGCAGATGTAGGATTTTCTTGTGGTCTGTGAAGAATATCACTGGTGGTTTCATAGGGATTTTAATCTTTCTATAGACACCATTGAACTGTTTGGAATTTACAAAGATGATAACATTTCTATGTTCAGGGAGTGTCTGTCCATTTTATTGTGTGTTCTCAATTCATTTTATCAATATTCCACGGTTTCCACTGCAGAAATCAATCATTTTTTTGTTTCCACATACTAGGAGGTAATTTTTCATGTTTGATAAGTTGGATTGTTTAATAGATTTCTATTGCTATTTTTTGTATGTTGACTTTGTATTATGCAAATTTGCTAATTTTTGTTACTTCTAAAGGCTTTTTGATATAATCTTCGGTATATCCTTTATTTATCATTTGTGTAATCCTGAAACAGGGTCAATTTGTCTTATCAATTCTAATGTCATAACTCAATTATCTGGACCCTTGATTTCCCTGGGACTTATAGCACCATGTTGCATAAAGTTGGGCATTCCTGTGAAGAGCTTATATACAAAGCCTATTGACAGTGCTGTAATATAAGTCTAGTTTGTTGTACAGTAGCTTATTCATTGCCTTTTTTCTACAATATGACAATCTTCAAATCTTACTATCAGTGAGATAGGAGAGATTATTAGAAAGAGTAAAGTTGAATTTTGCTTAAGTCCTTATTCACGAAGGGAACAATAGCAAGTAGAGTATTAGACATGGTATTTGCCAACTTGTCAGCTTCCAGTAGATATCTGAAAATCTTCAGATCTGTAGAGCCAGAATGGAATGTATTAGGTACAATAGGTTGAATTTAAAGCACCATTTTAAATATTTAAATAATTTAATGGAGCACATGTACCTTTGCTAACGAGAGGTAATATGTATTTGCAACTTTATAAAATATTGTATTATTTTAACTATGGAAATATCTTAAGGCATAGAAAATAAATATTCAATTTAAAGTTTATAGATACAGGAGCGTGCAGGAGACTTTGCTATAGTCATAGTTACATAGACAAATTACAAGAGACGTTAGAATATTAAGAAATTGGAATGTAATGAAAATTAGCCAACCAAAAGAAAGTTAGGGTATGCCAGCTATTAAAAACTATTATTTCAATCCACCTAATAGAATCATCAGATAAAGAAAATTTCTGCCAAGACTAATGACTTGCATTCAAATTCAAGAACCTACATAGTGGAAAGAGAGAGTTGTACTCACAAAGTTTTCCTTGACCTCTACATGAATGTTGTGACAACTGTGCCCCCTCCCAAACACATAAAACACAAATAAGTAAATAAATACATAGAAATTTCCATAGGCTGTAAAACTCGTGAAATCATTTTGATTTTTAGAACTTTCAATAAACATTATAAGAAAAATATCAAAATTCAGTGTCAAAAATTCTCGGAAATCTATTTTAAGATATAATTATTCTGGGAAATTTCCCATGTGCTGACGTGTTCGAGGCTCTTTCCCACTTTCTCTTCTATTAGATTCAGGGTATCTGGTTTTATATGGAGGTCTTTGAACCATTTGTACTTGAGCTTTGTACAAGGAGATAAGATTGGGTCAATGTGCATTCTTCTACATGCCAGCCATCACTTGAGCCAGCATCATTGGTTGAATATTCTCTTAGTCAGCGTGTCTATTCCTGCACAAACATCATGACCAAGAAGCAAGTTGGGGAAGAAAGGGTTTATTCAGCTTACACTTCCACACTGCTGTTCATCACCAAAGGAACCTTTGGAGATCGAGTAGAGATGTCACAAGACCTACCACATTAACAAAGTTCAGTTGAGGTAGAAGCCTTTGTGTCTTTTAACAGGTCTTGTCTTGTTTAGCTAGAGATTCAATAAATCTGATGCTTTGTTCTGATTCTCGAAGCATGTCAGCTGTCTTAGTGTCACGGGAATATGATATGTATTGACATGGTTTTGGACAAGAAGTGACAGCTGACGAGCCAAAGGTAATGAAACAGGAAAACGACAGAAGGCTTGGAATGATCCCAGAAATACCTGTGGCTATACGCCGGAAGGCCTAGTACCTCCATGCTCAACAGCTACATCTGATAACATAGCTACACTCAGTCAGAGGCTCTCCAAACGTTACAATTAGCTCAAGGGCAAACCTACTCACATGTACTCCTAAAGGAAAAGTTATTTTCATCCAAGTTGATGAGTAGCATCCTATGGTCAGCAATTCCTACTTAAAGAACAAAAAGTACAAGGTTAATTTTAAGAGGCTTATGGAGTTCAGAGATCTGTGTAACATCCATAAATAAGAACTTGGATCTTTCACAAAACAGTAAATTGAAGACCTGATGCTTATCTAATCTATCCAGAACTAAAGAGAGTGATCTTATATGTTCCTTACCAAGGTGATAAAAATAACCTCAACAATATTGAGTATGCAGAATATTACTTACATTATTATTTGAATAATAATTTTGACAGTAAAACATCATGTGATATGTTTGCTGTACTAGGCCTCTAAGGATTTGCTTTTATGTAGGGGTGTGTGTGTGTGTGTGTGTGTGTGTGTGTGTGTGTGTGTGTGTGTGTGTTCCAAGCTTGTGTAGGGGTCTGTAGAGGAAAAGACACTCGATACCCTGAAGCTGGAGCTCCTGGCAAATCCAGAACCTCCTGGCTGAGTTTGGCAGAATCACACCATCACCTGGAAATGAATCATTGAAACTTAAACCTCTTCAGCCTACTAGCCTGACTGCACTGTATAGAAACACTAATATGATTCATGCTTTAGTCATATAATTCAGAATCATCTGCAGGGATAATCCATATTTGTTTACATATCTGTTTATAATTATTTACCTCTATGTTATTCTTTTCAAAGAAAATTTACCTTTAACAAAATTACTTAACATTAATATGTATATTAATATATTTGGGAGTGATATATATACATATATATATAATGCATACATGTATTCAATTCAATTAATTCAGAATGTTGCTTGCTATATGAATTGAATGTAGCAAGCATGATTAATTTAATCATTGAACTACCCAAACAAGAGAAATATTTCCACAGTCAAAATAAATCTTGGGACCATTTTTGGTCAGTCTTTGCCACTCATTATGCTAATGGGAACATTTCACTTTGACAATCAGTGAGAAAAACTGAATATTCTTGGATACCATATAGAGCCATAGAGTACAGAGTTTCTTCTAAAATCTTGATGGTTTTATGGCATGTGTTATAAGATTCATTTCATATTTGTTATTTCATGAAGAGATACTAGTCTGTCAACCAAGTGGTCTCTGACCATGCTGTAATCATTCCCATTCCCATTAGAAAGTCAGCTTCTCCCCAGTTTTAGGGTCAGCCGTGATCCTTCTGCTCCTCTGAAGGCATCTAGTTGTTTGACACTAGAATTCCTCTGCTGACTAACTGTATTTGCGTCTCTTTCTTGTGTTATTAGCTATGTACTACTGGGTAACTCTCCAACTGGTATATGACACTTTGTTCATTTTTATTGGTTCGATGAATTTAAACTGCATAGGGATACTTTACTTCATCCAAAATAAATAATTTCACCACTGAAAACTTTTTGTTATCCCTGGCTTGCAAAGCCATTTTGTATGCATTATATAACCATTACATAACCAATGATTACGGTTAATGGATTTCATATAGGTGCTATTTTAAATAAATAGGGTCTTTTGTGAAAAGCAGTTTTAATTTTTAAGGAAGATTTGAGTGGAGGAGATGCAGGTTCTACAAAGCCAACCTTGTTCTGAAGAAGTTAAGCCTCCCTTGTCCAGATTTTGTAGAGTAGTCAAGTGACCAGCCTTTGGTTTATTCAAATGCACAGAAAGCTAAATGCACATTGGAATAAATTGTATAGAATTTACCATTCTGGCCTAAATTATACTAGAGAAAGGGAGTTTTACTACTGATTTTTCTACTGACAACTGATATGTACTTTATGGTTTTCATTGAGAAATGTTACAAAGAAATAAGAGAAAAATAGCCAAGAGTAGAATTATATCTTTATATTTTTATAATTCAAACTATAAATGATCCCAATCAGCTAGAATGACAGAAACTGATTTGCATAAAATATATTGCTTTAAATACTACTTTTACATTAAGATCTATGTATAGACCAAAAAGAATAATCAGGATTCATGGCACTGACATGAAATACATTGGTATCTAAGCAAACTACACATTTAATATAAATCGGAAGATTGGTGAACCTATGATATTATGATATTCATGGGGTTATCGAGGAAGTGTAATCTCAGTACGCTGAATTCTGAGTCCAAATTTTCTTCCAAACCAGAATATAAATGCAAAAGTTACTTCATTACTTATCCTACTTCAATTTTAAAACAATGTGTTCTCGAACCATGGTCATGAAGTCCAATAGGCAGTGGTTTCCTCCTTAGCAATTGTTAAGAAGATGGTTTAGTGCAACATGAATCAGTAACATCAAAGACCTGGATGTTCCAACTTAAGTAACAGGGTTGTGTTAGAGGTCAATACATGTATATGTAACCAGTTTCCCCTCAAAGATGATATAAGAGGTATTTCACAAAAAAAGGCCTATTGGAGATTATTGAAAAATTAATATAACATGCCATTACATTTCTTTACATTCTTCGGAAAGGATTTTTCTTTAAAGAATAATCCACATCATCAGTTGCCACCCGAATCTCACAGACTCTTTAAAGTAGCAGTTTAATTCTCTTTCATAATAGCTTACAGACGTCAGAAGAAAATGATAATAAAATAATAGAAACAGAAGTATAATGATTCACAGACTTCCTTGAATCTTACGTATGCATCTATACATACCCTGCATATTGTAAAGTTGCTTCACCAGAAATTTCATAGCTATAAAAAGTTTTAGCACAACTGAGTTTAGTCCAGATTCCTGCTGCAAAATAGTCTTTTTTTTTTTGTTTATATAATTAGGCAAAATTTTACTTAAACGCAAAATAATTCTCATTCTATCTTACAGTTGGCTTTCTGTTCCATGGAATTATATTATAATTTTAGGATGTATTTTATGATCATATATATTCTAATTTCAAAAATATGTGTGAGGGTTGGGGATTTGGCTCAGTGGTAGAGCGCTTGCCTAGCAAGCGCAAGGCCCTGGGTTCGGTTCCCAGCTCCGGAAAAAAAAATATGTGTGACTATTTACACAATATGGTTAGGTTATTTCATTCTTTTGTAGTCATTATTACTTAGTAATTACTACCAATTTTCCCATTGGAGGAGTCAGAAAAATAATTGAAGGAGCTGAAGGGGTTTGCAACCCCCTAAGAACAATAAGACCAACCAACCAGAGCTCTGAGGTACTAAACCACCATCCAAAGAGTACAGATGGACAGACCCATGGCACCCACTGCATATGTAGCAGAGGATGGCCTTTTTGGGAACAAAAGGGAGGAGAAGCCCTTGGTCCTGCTAAGGCTGGACACCTCAGTGTAGGGGAATGTCAGGGTTGGGAGGCAGGGAAGGGTGGGTGATTGGGTGGGGGAAAGGGAATAACATTTGTAATATAAATAAAAAAATATTCAATAAAAAAAGACAAGTATGGTAGGCAACATCTATATTCCCAAAATGCACTAGGCTGAACTAGAGAATTATTTCAGATACAGGGACCTCACCATGAGTAATATAGTGAGTTTGAGGTCAAATATTTGAGATTCTTATTTAAAATAAAAAACATAGAAAAAAAACCAAAACAAACTCAAACTTCAAATTAAATATGTCAAGAATGAGTTGACGCTTAGGTGAGGATATGGCATTAAATGAGTTAGGCATGAGTAACTGGGTATGTTGTGGAGTTACATGAGGATGAAAAGCATTTTCTCAGCACTAGCAAATCATTTGGTTGGATCCTGCATTGTGAAATAAGAGAAGAAAATGAACCAAGGATGTAGTTAAGACATATTTTCAGTTGTAAGTTTTAAACTATTCTATCTTTGACCTAGATAATTGCTTCATTTATACTTGGATGCCCTCTACATATTGTATACAGTATTATAGGGCACTCAAGGGAAAGGTGCCTAGACTTCTTAGCAGTTTGGAATGAACCTCTATTAAGTTGCTCGATGAGTTACAAACTGCCATTCCTTTCAACTCGAGGTGTGTGCATACGGCACGGGGAATGTGTCAACCTCCGTAGGCGCCATTGTAAAGGTTCTCCAGGGAAACTTCAAGAGAGATCATAGGTTTCTTAAATAGAAATTGTACGATTATTGAGTTATGGTGAACACAGAAATTTGTGATGTAAAATCCCAATTATCTTTCTGGGGAAGGTCTATTTAGAAATTTGCTATCAACCGAATGGACGTACAGTTTCACTCCTTCCTTCCTTCTTCCTTCTTCCTTCCTCCTCTTCTCTCTCCTTCACTTTCCTCCCTCTGTGCCTCCCTTTCTCCTTTCTTCTTTCCCTCCCTTCTTCTGTCTTTTCCTTCCCTCCCTCCTTCCTTCTCACTTCCCTCTTTTCTTTCCTCCTTTTTTCCTTTCCTTCCTACTTCCTTCCTCCCCTCCTTCCTTTCTTCTTATCCTCCTTCCATCCCTTCTTTCTGTCCTTCCTTCCCTCACTATTTTGTTGCAGTGGTGACTTCCTCTCTTCTGCTCAGAGTTCTCATTACTTATGTACTTTATTTGTTCTTTAAACACAGAATAATCCTTAGGTTTCTACCCATTCTTCATTCATGCTGGTTTCAGTTTGGTGTGAAGGTGGAGGGGCAAGAGAGGATAACGGGAGAGGGTATATAGCCAAAGTACACTACATAAGCATGAACTTCGGAAGTGCATATCTTTCTAAAATGTATTGGATTTTGGCATATAACATTTCATTTTTCTTGGGAAATGCAGTCAATATTTAATATTTTGCATGCACATGGCCTGGGAATAATGTCTCAAGAGAGAGTGATCAGCCAGGGCTGTAATGTGTCCATGATCAGGGGTATGGGTGTGTGATGGGCATGGTTCTTTGTAGCACTATTAAAATACTTTATGAACAGAAAATTGTTTTTAAAATTAAAATGAACAAAAGCAAAGAGTGTTTAAATGAGAACTGATCACAATTGTTTATTGCTCTTGTGAAATTTCAACATATTTCATAGGTTTTTAAATTCTTTTAAAATTATGTGCCATACAATATTCTATTTTTTTGTTCTTCTTCAGTTACATAATCATCTGATACCACCGTAATCTAGGGTTTAAGTACCCAGTCTGTATACTTGTAACTAACAGCAACATGGCTGCATATCACCCCTACTTTCAGTTAAGAACAAAAGAGAAAAACCCTCAAAGCCACGGAGCACTGGAAACCATCCCAAATGATATTTGAAGAATGATAGAATTTGGAAAAAATAAAGTCAGAGCTGATGCTTTCTTGGCTGAGGTTCTGGAGCTTGGAAATTAGAAATAAAAATGTTCTAAGCCAAGCCACAAAGTATCTAAAACTAAATGATACAGTACAAGCATGTGTAAGTGACATTTTTTCTTCTTTTTTTTTGGATTGGTGACATTTTAAGAAAAGTCAAAAAGCACCATCTTTGTCAGAAGGTAAGAGAGAAGATACTTAAGATTTCATTTGCCTTGAGAAATACAAGGTGCAGCCTGCCCCTGTGCTTTGTCCTGACACTCCTCGTGTTTTTCTTTGCCCCTTGTCGCTCCGTTAAGCATAAATTCATAGATTTCATGGTTAAGAGAGCGGAGATGAGATGCTGTTGCTTGCACTTGGTCCTGCTGCTCCTTATCCGACCATCTGCTGTCACCTCAAAAAGCCAAGACTGTATAATCTCAGTAAACAGAAAAAACCATTCTTGCATTTAATTTCGGTTGGAAAGAAGTCCCCCATTATGTGTTTGATTTGAGGTGTCACTAGTTCCTTTCGGTGAATTTTCTTTCTTTTCTTTTCTTTTTATTGGTTATTTTATTTATTTACATTCCAAATGTTATCTCCCTTCCCGGTTCCTCTGCAAACCCCTATCCCATCCCTCTTCCCCTTCGTCTCTATGAGGGTGCTCCCCCACCTACCCACCCACCCACTCCACCTCCCGCCCTGCCCTTCCCCTACACTGGGGCATCCAGCATTCACAGGACCAAGGGCCGCCCCTTCCATTGATGCCAGATAAGGCAACTGACTGCACCACGTGCAGCTGGAGCCATGGGTCCCTCTTTGGTTGGTGGTTTAGTCCCTGGGAGCTCTGGTTGGTAGACATTGTTGTTCTTCCTATGGGGTTGCAAGCCCCTTCAGTTCCTTCGGTCCTTCTCCTAACTCCTCCATTGTTTTCCTTTTGGTGAATTTTCAATACCTCACAAAGATTGTCTTCTCATGAACACTGATTGCTCTTAACTGTGTTTACCCCAAACATCTTACAAAAAGACTCAATAAAATCGGTGATATTAGAAGCAAAACTAATTTGCAGAAACAAGAAGCTCTGGCTAATGGAACTCTAGTGCTGGTTCAGAATCCTGGAACACTCTCTTATAAAGACTGGACTGTATCTCAACATTGGAAAGGTTTGTGTTCTTTACAACATGTCAAGATGTGGGCCAGGACACACAGAGGAAAACCAAAACAGATCAGTTCACACCGGTAGAAGAAACTTGCCCAGGCTGTACCTCTTGTTGAATTGTTCCCTACGCATTTAAGTTTGTCTCTATTTAGTTTTTACTAATGAGTAAGACGTTCAGGATACTATAGGATACCACCTACAGACGGTGAAAATCTTAGCAAGGCTGATGTTGTACTCTAGGTTGTAACAATAAATGACACGGAGAAACCAGAAACTGCCAAAGACAGGAAAGGACGCAATACTCCACCAACCCAGATGATACACACCACACTCGTGAAACTGTCCTTTCACATGAAGAAATTAGACGGAAAGCGAGAAATCGCCACTTGAAAAAGGGCAAGCATAAGAGAGCAATGGCAACAACAGAAATCAAGGGCAGCAGTGTGAACAGGCGAAAACATTATTGTATTTTAGTTTGAAACTTCAGGGAAAATGTCAGGGCAAGAGACATAGGCCTATAATTCAAGCACCGTGGGGGAGGCTGAGGCAGAAGTACCACTTTGAGGCCATCCTGGGCAACATGGCAAGACATTAACTCAAAGGGAAGAAAACAGAAGAAAAAATATAAAAATGACACAAATTATCATTTCTCAAAAATCACTATTTTCAGTATTAGCATTTTCACTTACATTTTCATGTCTAGGGAATTTCACACATATCTTATTTCCATCTTTCACACCTTCCTCTTCTCCCACCACTCCGGATGACCTCCGCTTTAATCATCACTGTCACACATATGTCAGGGTTTTGCTTACCAGCCCATTTCCAATAGGGGACCTCGCTTTTATTATTACTGTTACACATATGTCGGGGCCTTGCTCATATCTAAGTATAACAAATTGGGACTGGAACTTGTGCTGGGAGGAAACTAATTCCCCTTTCTTAGTAATCAATGCTTACCTGTTATTCCTCTTCTAGGTATGGAACCATGTAAAATTTCTCCTGTTCATGATGCTATGTCACATGGTGTCGCCATGATCAAGGTCCTGTTTGGCAACCACGCTGTTGATGTTTCATGGACGTATCTTCATTTTCATATCTAGATGACTCTATCTGGAGGTGGGCATCCTGATTCTCTGGCTCTTAAAACTTTTCCGCTCTTTCTTCTGCAATTTTCCCTGGGGTTTTGGTGTATTTTTTCTTTAGAATAAGCACAGGTTTATTAGGATGTGATTAGCTTTGCTTTAGTCTAGTCGGTCATTGCAGATGAACACAGATTTATGTAATTGCCGATTATGGAAATACTAAAATACTAGATACTAAAAGTGCTAAAAGCTGAAGAATTCATACACCTGTTTAGTTTACATAATCAAATAACAGTGACTTATTCATTTTTGAAAAATGTGGTTACAATCTTAGCCTTTTGAATAATTATAGTTTTTTTCTGGATGGGATAAATAAGAAAACTAGTACACAGATAACTTAAATTGGTGGGGAAAAGACTGCTTTGGTGGTTTAAGATTGTCATATACTTTGTATTTTATTACTTTGATGAATCAGATAAAAAGTATTTCAAAGAATTATCGCAGAAAATATTTTAACAAGTCACCTGCATAAAAATTACTTGGTAAAATCTAGCAAAGATTGGACCTGGCAAATTTATTCACCAACTGAAATATTTTCTGCCGGAAGCTTTTTGTTTGTATTGAAATGGTATTCATTTCCCTTACAGATTCCATTATTGATATTTGTAAGTGCATTTTCCTGTACCTCAGCCTGAATTCCACTTTCCTGGGCTGGTACCTCAGAAAACAGAATGCCGATGTGTATGTAGGATAGCATGTTTCAGAGCACATGAAGTTCATTGTGACATGACACTCTAGTTAGTCCTTTAGTCCATCGTCAGAGTTACATTTCTAATTGTATATGAGGGTAGAAAAGGGAATGTGAATTATATAAACTTCTTTGTAAATATTTTTAAAAAAATTTTAAGAAAAATTTTATTTACTTTTACAAACCAGATTTATTCCCTTCCTGGTCCAGTGGTCCAGGTCCACTCTCCAACTGTTCCACATCCCATACTACCTCCCCCCACCTCCTGTCTTCACGAGAATGTCTCCACCCCCCAACCCTCCAGACCGCTAAACTTCCAGTCTCTTGAGGGTTAGGTGCATCTTCTCTGACTGAACCCAGACCCAGGAGTCCTCTACTATATATGTGTTGGGGGCCTCATCTCAGCTGGTATATACTGTCTCATCGGTGATCCATTGTCTGAGAGATCTCCGGGGTCCAGGTTAATTGAGACTGCTGGTCCTCCTCAGCTTCCTCTCCGTATTCAAGAGGGGTCAGCAATGTCTGTTCGCTGATTGGGTGTACATATCTGCATCTGACTCTTTCAGCTGCTTGTTGAGTCTTTTGGAGGGTATGATAGGTCCTTTTTTGGGAGCACCCCATAGCTTCAGTAATGGTGTCAGGTGTTGGGGCCTCCCCTTTAGCTGGATCCCACTTTGGCCTATCGCTGGACCTTCTTTTCCTCAGGCTCTTCTCCATTTCCATCCCTGCATTTCTTCCAGACAGGAAGAATTATGGGTCAGATTTCTGACTGTAGGATAGCAACTGCATCCCTCCCGTGATGCCCTGTCTTTCTGCTGGAGGTGGGTTCAACAAGTTCCCTCTCCCCACTGTAGAGCATTTCATCTAGGGTGTCCCTTCCTTTGAGTCCTGAGAATCTCTCATTTTCCAGGTCTCTGGTACATTCTGGAAGGTCCTCCTAACCTCTTTCCTCCCGAGGTCTTCTGTTTCCATTCTTTCTGCTGGCCCTCAGAGCTTCAGTTCTTTCCCCCACCCAACACCAGATCATGTTCCCCTCTTCCCCACCCCATCCCCTTGCTTTCCCCTGTCCCTCCCTCCCTCCTCCCTTGTGGTTGCTTTCTTCTCCCTCCCAAGTGAGACTGAGGTGTTCTCACTTGGGTTCCTCAGCTTGACCTTTTTCTCTATGGACTGTATCTTGGGTTTTCTGTACTTTTTTTTTTTTGGCTAATATCCACTTATTAGTGAGAACATACCATGCATGTTTTTGGGTCTGAGTTCCCTCACTCAGGATTCCATATTCTAGTTCCATCCTTTTGCCTGCAAAACTCAGAATGTCCTCATTCTTAGTAGCTGAGTAGTATTCCATTGTATAAATGAACCACATTTTCTGTATCATTCTTCTGTCGTGGGACATCTGGGTTTTTTCCAGCTTCTGGCTATCACAAATAAGGCTGCTATGAACATAGTGGAACACATGCCCCTGTGGCATGGTGGGGCATCTTTTGGGTATATTCCCAAGAGTGGTATTTCTGGGTCTTTAGTAGGTCTATTTCCAATTTTCTGAGGAGCCTCCAAATTGATTTCCAGAGTGGTGGGACCAGTTTGCAATCCCACCGAGCAGTGGAGGAGTATTCCTCTTTCTCCATATCCTCGCCAACAGGTGTTATCACCTGAGGTTTTGATCTTAGCCATTCTGACTGGTGTGAGGTGGAATCTCAGGAATCTCTTTTGATTTGCATTTTCCTGATGACTAAGGGCGTTGAACATTTCTTTAGGTGCTTCTCAGCCATTTGAGATTCCTCCGTTGTGAATTCTCAGTTCAGTTCTATACCTCACTTTTTGATTGGGTTGTTTGGTTTTTGGGTTGGTTAACTTATTGAGTTCTTTATGTATTTTGGATATTAGCCCTCTATTGGATGTGATATTAGTGAAGATTTTTTCCCAATCTGTTGGATGCTGATTTGTCTTATTGACTATTTCCTTTGCTTTACAGAAGCTTTCCAGTTTCGCGAGGTTCTAATTTTTAAATAAAAATGTCTACCCATCTACAGAATCTGGATTTTCTGAAAATCCTGATTTTTGGGTAAATTCTATAAAATATTTAAGATACCTTTAACACCAAACTTATCAGTTTTCTTTTCAGTAAAGCAGATGGTGCTATATACTCTCAAACTCATTTCTACAGGCCCTATTCTATACCTGACAAAAATGTGATCAAATAGGCAAACAATATCCCAGCTGATCAAACCCAACAATTTGTCAGAGTTGTCTGTGGACTATAAGTGGCTGTTAATGAACCCTTCAATGGTTTGTTCAGACACTCAATTTCCAGCATTTGGGAGCCAGTTTTAGTGATCCCCTCCATCCAATTGTTATCTGATATTATCAGGATTTGGTATCGGAATTACTTTTGGAAATAACTTGGAGTTTAATAAATTACTTCTAATTTCTGATAGGAGGAGCTTTTGTCTAACTGTGCCCTTCCCCCAAACACTAGCTCAAAGATACAACAGCTACCAGGAACATATTGGCAGGAAAATTGAAGAATTGAGGCTTTCAGCTCAGATGTCCACAGACAAAGACTGGAAGCAAACTTTCACAGCACAACTTCAGTTGAGCCTGGACTCCCTACCAACCATTTGCTGTATCCCTGAAATAGTTTGTTCAGAACCACTGGTCTGAGACAGACGTGCTGCCTGGTCTTGAAAACCATGAGATAAATGTTTGTTGTCTCACACAGTTTCAGTTTGAATTACTTCTACTTCTAATGGCATTTCCAATAGATAGATATGCTCAATAGATATCTATGTATTTTCTTATATAAAACTTTTCTTTCATTTTATTCTGGATTTTTCCAACCTTCTGTTATTGGATTACAAGAGTTATTTATGTGTTCTGAATACAAATTTATTGCTAGATAACTTGGTTGCAAGTATTTTCTCCTATATCGTAGCTTTCCTTTGCCTTTCTCAACAATGTCATAAGAACAAATGATTTTAACTTTGATCCACATAAATGTAGGACTTTCGTGTGTGCTCTTTGGGTGCCCTCATTTATCCCTTTGTTTTCAGATTTCTCAGGTTTTATTCCTTTCTAATTCTTTTTTATTTTATTTTACTTTAATTTTTTGGTATCACTAATCCTTTATTAAACATACAAATGCCTTTAAAAAATAAAAGTAAAAATTAAAAAAAAACCCTTGTAACCATCTTCAGATATATATATGTATATATATATATAGTGTATTAGTTACAGTTTTAAATGTGTGTGTGTTATAAGAACTTCAGAAGTTCAGAGGATAAGTGATCTTTGAACATATACATTATGATTTAAACTTCTCAACAGGAGAATATGCATCCTGAAAGTCCTGTGCCTACATCAGCAAGCTCTGGATCCATGGTGAAGCAGAGCGCACAGAGAAGTTGACCTCTGAGAGACAACTTAGTCAATAAATAAAACATTATATATCAACCATTTCTGGTATCTCTTCTATTTGTCTTTCAGTAGTATTTAGCACACCTTCTTCATACTTTTAAGTATGATTAGAAACTGCAGAAAAACATTTAAAAAAGTGTCTTGGATTCCATCTCGGACCCAGTCATGAAAGCAAGATTAAGGAAGTACTGAAGGTCTTCAGTAATGTTTCTTACAAAATCAAGAGGAAGGAATTTGTGCTTATTCTGTTGCTTGACTTCATGATTACAATTTATAGCTTCACACACAATGATATTGCAGAACTCACGGTAGCGAAACGGCCAGAAATTTAAATGAAGTCATGCATTTACTCAAATTTGCCTGACTGCAGAGTGTAGGCTTCGTCAGCCTTCCACTCAAAGACCAGTTTATTTCATGGAAATTGGGAAGCAAAATGTCTTCGAGAGTTTCCTAATAGTTCACTTTGTAAATGAACTTGTAATAATTCTTAAGAAGTCCCCGTTCAACATAATCTCTCTCCTATTTTAGTTATTCAAACATTAGCCTCTCCTATTTTAATGGGATTGCAATAGAATTTCAAGCCCTTGTTGTCTCATGCCTCGTGATTACTAATGGCAATTTTAGGTTATCTAACCAGTCAGGCATTCAGCAACTTACAAATGTAGCTATGTTTATTATTAACAAAGCCGTGGAAACGTTACTGACTTGTCATACACTAAACGTCTCAAACATTATGACAGTATAAACAATACCCAAGAAAAACGCTTCTCGTGAATACATGTTATTAGCTCCATTTTGCCATCTTTCATGTGTTCTAATTCATGAATACATTAATTCAACAAATAGAGTGAGGGCCGAATACATTTGTGTATATTCCAGCAAGGGGAGAAAAATGCATATATTTATATAAAATAGAGACATTTAAATAATTCCCATAGCATGAGCAAAGCTATTGTTGATAGGAGTGCAACTTCCCAGGGGTTAAAGGTATTTGTATTTTGGGGGGAATTTCTGAAAAGAGAAATGATTTTCCTAGCGGTTGTTACAGAAGGTGGGAATCTCACAGGTAGGCAAGATATTCAAGGCCCATCAGACACGGAGATAAGAGAGATGGTTTTCTAGAGTCAATGTTTCTCTTGTAGTCACACTCAACAGAAGTCCTAACAGAGCTGGAAGCTTTGATAGTCGTTTTTATTAATACTAATTTTCAAGCAAAGAACTCGCAAAGACAAAGCGAATCACATTTTGCCAAAAGGATGGCTTAGAACAGAAACAAAGCGCCATCATGTTATGTGACCTACCAGTAATTATTACCTAGAAACTTTCTGCTCAATCACTACGGTTTTTATTTCTTTCTTGCAAACAGTAACACACCTTCAATTTCACTAAAGACCAGAGTTTTATTCTCTGAGGGAATATGGAGATACTCCAGACTCAGATGTCAAGGTACTGAGAAAGTCCTGAAATAAATGTTTGCGCAAATGAGCCATATGCCCCCGGGTTAAAAAAGACACTGAGAGAATCTTACCCAGTCGAGCAGTTTTCAGCACCTACTATCACAGTGGAGGGTCGAGGAAGGTTGTGTTTAATAATATATTCCTCAATGAAATGTCACTTTTCCCTCAATGTGCCCTCTGTACGAGTTAATTAAAATCACGCTCCGCTGCCGTGTCAGCACACCAACCTGCTGAGTTTCTTGTTGTCCTACCTCATGGTACAAAAAAAAAAAAAATGAATCTTGTCATATGATACACTTGAGATCATAAAGTTTCCAAACGATATGCTTTCTTACAGTAAAAAGTGGTACCTTGCTCCCTCTAACTTATGTATAAGACACATAAATTAACATTCACTCATGTTACAGATAAACAGAAATCAGGCAAGCTGAAAGTCTGGGACTATTGCAGGGCTGTCCAAAGAGGGAAACAATTATTATTATCTTATTAAGTTTGCCTCGATACCTCAGTTCTCCCCAGTGAGTGTGGTGGTGGGTGGGGTCATATTGTTGCATACTTTTAACAACCACTTGAAAAATAAGTATTAGAAATACAACTTAGTTGCTTAAGTTTTTTTTTTAAATCTGTTTTTCTTTATTTTACCAAGAGAAATTAAAATTTATAAATATGTACGAAAGGAAGAAGATTTACCCCTGCCCTCCGTGCACTTCCCCCATGACCAAGAAGAATCCTTAGGTACATTAGAACAGCTTCTTCATGCTCATAAATACATGCTCGACATAAGCCTTGTTAATAAGTAAGTGCTTTAAAGAGCTAGTTCTGGTAACGCAGATCTCTTGATCCTCATAAAATCCAAATGCAACTTAATTAAAGGATGGTGTTTTGTTCTTAGCCCTGCCATGGAGGCTGCTACCAAATCCACATGGATCTATATTATATTATAAACTATTTGACATCAGGATATTTACCAAAATAAATAAAAGTGGAGTAAAAAAGACATACTCTGAAATTATGCTGTTTATGTATATTTAATTGGAACATTTATTTCAACTGTGAAATAGATAGGCTTGGCTTAATTAACTGTTACACATGTGGGAAGCCTCCACTAGCAGAGAAATATATCTCTGAAAATCTCCCAGCCCTCTACATGGAGCCACGGAAAATTCCCTAACAGAAAACACATTATTTAATACACTGACAACAAGATGTTAATAAGGAGACAATGGATTTATCATTGAATTAGGACTTGCCTTGTAGAAAATTCAAGGTGATTTATTGCAGCATAAGATACTATGAAAATTATATCTGTTGTGGAGAATAATTTCCTACTACAGCGTGTATTTTTTTTTTGTAGTGCTTTCCCCACAACCATGTATAATGTAATGGGAAAATGGCACATTATGACTTTAAATGTTAACAAGACAAAATTTCTAAACTCAACTATTTGTAAATGAAATGTACAATATGCTTTTTAATAAAAGTTAGAGACATTGTCATGATTTTTATAACAGAATTGAAGTGATGTCCTGTGTCACAAGGACTTTGGGGAGTCATACTTAGATTGCCGTTGGTCCTACTTTTTTGCTTAAAAGGAATTCCTACCATGTTTGAAACTTTGCAGTGCAATGCTTTTGAAAACAATGTGAAAATAAAATCTCGACTGTCTATAGACTGAAAAGTTCTTTTTCTCCTTGGTCTCAAATTCCTCTAGATCAACTACATTAATAAGTTGTATGATCTATAAATCCTGTATTTATAGACCTCTTCTTTCCTATGATTTTATTTTTGCTTTCAGAATGAGTGTATGCTAGAAATTATCTACATATAGAACTTCTGAAACACATAATTCTCTCACATTTCGTACCTTTAATGCCTGTGTATTTTTGCCCATCTGAATGCTACATGCACAAAGAAAGACAGTATTTGCTTCGAGAATCCAATTAAGAAATATTTACAGAATCAATAACGGGAGGAGGAATTTGTCGGAAGGCTGCAGAGATAAGTAAAACAAGATTACTGCACTGAGGACTGAATTATTTATTCATGCTTTCCCTCAAATATTAAATTAGAGCTTACCATATGTGAGCATTTTTTTTCTACTTAAAAAACACATAAATAAATTCCCATACTGAAGGGACTTGTCAGTTTTTCAGAGTTACCGTTCCAAGACTGCCTGCAGTGGATTGAACAGCACTTCCTAAACATTATCTCATTAGACTAACCCTCTTCAGCAGCCTCTGAAACCCCCAACAATGCTAAACCATGTATGATCCAGTAAGGTAAGGCTGGATTAAATTATAAGCCCGATGTTTGCAGCATACCAAAGACACCCTTTCCATTCACAATGGAAGAAGACTTATCATTAGTTTGGTTTGATATTCTGCTGGTGACTGCTTTGACTCATGAGATTTTTGGAAGAGTTGTTTTACAGGTACTAGGTCTCAGTCTTCCTCGCGCTGGGCTGGTCACTTCAGATATTTACTTGTGGAATCATTGCTGTGCAATATTTTCTCTAGGAATGGAGTCACTTCCATTCTTGATGGACTATTTTCTTCCTTTCTTCCTCTCCTCTTTCTTTCTCCCTTGTCCTTTTCTTCCTTACTCACCCTTCTCATTTACCTTCCTCCCACCCTCTATCAGTCTCTCCTTCCTTCCCTCCCTCCCTCCATCAGTCCCTCCCTCCTTCTATCCCTCCCTCCCTCTGTCAGCCCCTCCCTTTCTTCCTGTCATTCATTCATTTCTTTTCTACTTACAGAAACTTCCCAAGTATATTTACTCATATTGCAAATAGAGAAGGGGACATAAATATTCAAGGACAGAAAGCAATTACAGCTGAATATTTTCCAATGAAAGACACTATCTAGGTAAAATGGTAGTTCAGAATGGAACACAACCAGAAATCAATTACTAAGGGAATCTCCAGAAAGCAGCAAGATATAAGAAGAGTAAGCAGAATCCCAGTGACTCCACCGGGACATGTCTCAGATGGGATGACACAGTTGGATAGAATGCGAGATTGAAAGTTCTTAATGGAAGATAGCGCCAACAAGAGCAATCTCTCTCAAAGATGTTACAATGGCTATTCTTGACAGTTAACCTGACTACGTCTGGAATTCACGCAAAACCATGGGCACAGGTGTGAAGAATTTTTGATTAGATCATTTGAGATGGCAGACTCATCTTAAATCCTCAACTTTTGAGGTCTGAAACACTGTAACTTAAATCAGGGCTATAACATTTTAGCAACTTATATAAAAGGCAAGAAAGGAGCTTCTGTTCTTTGCCTACTTGGCATTGCTGTTGGTAGCAAGCTCATTCCTTTGCTGGCAAGAGAATCTACTTCTTTGGTATATTGATGTATACTGAAGACTAACTTCACTTTTTGTCAGTAGACAACTACTGTTAAAATAGATGGACTACATTCCATAAGCCACCTTAATAAACCCCATAATATATGTATATGAGGTTCATTATAACATGTGTATATGTAATATATCATAGCATATGTATGTAACTATATATGGGATTTATTCCATACATACATACACATATAATATATATGAAACATATGGGGTTTATTATAACATGCATATATAATATAATTACAATATATGTATAACTGTGGGCTTTTTCACCCACATCCCAGTTCCCGAATAACAACTCGGAGGCTTATTTAGGTACAATATTTAGGCCTTAAACTTGGGCCTGTTTCTCACCTGGCTCGTAACTTACATAACCTCTTTAAACTACTCTGTGCCTGTCACATGCATGGCTATCTCACCTCATTTTCATGTGTCCAACTTCCTCAGAATCCTCGTGACAAATCTTCCTGTGCTTGGCTAATTCCGAGTTTCAGTTCCTCTACCGGGACTCTTGCCCGGTAACTCTTGCCCCATTAACCTTCGTTAATAGGTGATACTTCCACGTAGTACGCAAGCGACTACCTCTACCTCTCCCTCTTTAGTCCAATAAAGAGCTCTTTCTAATATCAAATCAACAAAATATAATAAGAGAAATTATGGAAACTAACAGGCCATAATCCCATTCATGATGTCTAGTCATTTGTATTTGGCAAACGTGGAGAAAGTACTCCATTCTCTATCCAACCTTGGTGAGTCCAAATGTCGGTTCCAAAATAACTTGTGTTAGCAACCTAAGACACACCTTTTTAGACTTTAAAATAATTTCTTAAATCCTAAACAACTTATGCTTTATTGTAAGTCTATAAAAGTATAGTCTTCAAACCCATTGGAGACACAAGGAGAATTAACACGTATTACCTGAGTAAATAGGAGAGGCAGAGCAAGCACCTTTCCAAACTATGAAAATGACAGAGGTTTCTGGCTCCCTGGACAGTCACCCATGGTTCCTCTGCGATGTTGGATCACTATCTTTGAACTTCTGACCCAGAATGTCTGACAGACTTGTATATGAAGCAGGACTTATGAAGGACTACCTACCTTGTTTGTAAAAGCTTGGCAGTTGACTTCCCTACATCCTGTGTGTCCAGTTTGGATAGCATACAGCCTGCAGTTGAGGCAACGGCAGTTTTTTGCCCAGTGGCTAACTTGCCATATATGGAGCAAACTTCATATGGAGGTTGTTTGTTGATCGTCTTCTTCTCTGAAGTAGAATAGGGGTACTGCCAAGAATAGATCCGTCTCATGGTCATGAAACGCCATTATTTTTTTTAAAAATTATGTATTTTTTTCTTTATTTATATCCCAAATATTGCCAGCTCTTCTGGTGCCCCCTCAAAGAGTTCCTCCCCTTACCCCCTCTCCCTTTTACATCTGAGGGGGCATCTTGCCCCCTGTGTCTCCCCACCCTGGTGCATTAAATCTCTTCTGGATTAGGCCCATCCTACCCACTGAGGCCAGACATGGTAGTCCTCTGTCGGGGCCCTTAGACCAACCTGTCTAAGCTCTTTGGCTGGTCATTCAGTAACTGGAAGCTCCCAGAGGTCTAGGTTAGTTGACGCGGTTTGTCTTCCTGTAGGGTTGTCATTTTTTAAGGGCCTTCAATCCTTCCCCTAACTATTCCATAGGGGTCCCTGACCTCCGTCCAATGTTTGTCTCTGGATATCTGCATCTGTCCCAGTCAGCTGCTAGGTAAGCCAGCCCCCAAAGGGTATGCACGACATGCCTGGTAGCCAAAATGTTCAGCGTGCCTATGATATACCCCATAGACCCTATAAAATTAATCAAGAAAGAAGGCCCAAGTGAGGATGCATAGATCCTACTTAGAAGGGTGAACAAAATAGCCCTGGGAGGCAGAGGGAAAGTGGGACCTGGGTGGATAAGGAGAGGGGAAAAGGTGGTGGAATCAGGCAAGGGGAAAGACAGGAGAGAGTCCCAGAGAGCCAGGAGAATGAACGGAAATATACACCTGCTGTGGTTGGGGGGTGGGAGGTGGGGGCAATCTCTAAGAAGTCCCATAGACCTGGGATGGGGGAGGATCCTAGGAATCAATGTAGGTGACCTTAGCAGAAATGGCCAACAGTTGGGATACGGAACCTGAAGAGACTGCCTTCAGTAGCCAGACATGACCCACAATGGAGAGATGGGGACACCAAACCACCTAAAAGACTTTTGACCCCAAATTGGTCCTGCCTAAGAGAAATGCAAGGACAAAGATGTAGCAGAGATGGACAGAATGGCTGACCATTTTGATACCCATTCCATGGGCAGGTACCAATTCCTCACACTATTAATGATGCTGTGTTTTGCTTGCAGATAGGAGCCTAGCCTAGCAACCCTCTGAGAGGCATTGGCCAACAGCTAACTAAGAAAAGCCTTCTCTTAACAAAAAAAAAAATCTTTAAATGTCATATTCTGTAGATCTCTGAGGATTTTGAAGACCATTTGTCTGTATATGGTATATCTGAATATGTAAACATTGCTGTTCCTAGCTATTTATTATCTCATCAACCTAGGAAACATAGTTCTGTAATTAACATATTAGTATCTAAGATGGCCATAAGTTTGATTGTCTAACTACTAACTTGCTTTCCTCTATTATCTTAAACAGCTTTCAATAGAAAGAATAGAACTTCACACTGCATTTTAAATGAGTTTCCTAAGTATAATCACTAATACATAAGAGTTGAAACATATATACATATGTTACAACAAAAATAACTTTAAATTTGTATAAATAGACAAAATCCATACTGATGTAAATGTTGATGCCCTTTGGTATAAAGGTAGATTCAATAACTTACCCTTTCATCCTATTATTTCCATATCCCCCCCTATCATTTGCATCCCTTCCCCCCCTTTTCCTTCATAACACTAGGTAGGAGAGAAAGAAGGATAAAGGAAAGAAAAAAGAAACAGAAATCCCTGAATCTAATCTCCTTTACTTTGATTCCTTCCTGATCGTAGCCAGGAACAAATTGTCATCCACCCCCTTAAACGATGACAAACATCTATCACCCCTCGAATGACCAAAACCAATCCACCCCATATTTTGGGAATGGGGTCTCATTCTCTTAAAATTGCTTCATGTTCTCTGGGGGGGGGCGTGACATTCTTTTTTTGGGACCTTAAGAAAATCGGGATATTGATCAAGTCCTAGGAAAGCTAGCTGTAATGTTCGATGTCTAGTCCCTGTGTGATGGGAAACTGCAGGGCTCAATTGAATTCCTGGCTGGAATCGTCTGTGGTGCTGGATGATCTACACAGCTGTATGCAAGTTTCTTTGGATGCAAATATTTGAGGAAACCTCTATTGGGGAAATCTGTGAAGCTGAATCACCTGGCTACTTGATTTGTCTTCTTAGGTGTCTGGTCCTTTTATTCGCCAGTGTATAAACTTTCAAAGGTAGCATACCTTTCTTTATCAATGCATGTATGAAATGTTCAGTGTGCACAATTCAGTTAAAGAATTTCTAAATCCTTGCTCCATCATTGATCAAGAAAGAGGACTCAAACTTTTTTTTAAGTCTGTTTGGGCTGGATATCTAAACTGTAATATAAATTTCAATCCATTTGAAAGGACGACATGATAAGTCCTGAGGAGTCTGTAGCCAAAAAGATTAATCGGCTATGCAGAGACACCTCCATGTCTCAGCCACTCTCAGAGCTGTTCTCATGTAGAACGATCAGCAATCATGTTACCTGTTTTGTTCTTCTTGTTTCTTTCTCCCTTCTTTCTTTCCTTCTTTCCTTTCTTTTCTTTCTTTCTTTCTTTCTTTCTTTCTTTCTTTCTTTCTTTCTTTCTTTCTTTTTCCTTCCTTCCTTCTTTTCTTTCCTTTCTTCCTTTTTCCCTTCATGAGTGAAGCCTAGAATTTCAAGAGGTCTCTCTTGGTCAAATCTAATTCTTATTTATTTTTATTGAACCCATAACTTTTCTTTTCCTTGTGAAGAAATTATAAAACAAAACAAAGCAAAACCAAAAAACCTCTTCCCCACTGCAACATATTTCCTTCCATTCTGAAGTTATCACGTATTTAAACTAATCTAATTTGGCAGTCTTTTTTTTTTTTTAATCCAGTGCTTATCAGCAGCTCTGCTACCTGTCTCATCGACATTCTAAAATTTTAAAGTCAATCAAGCATTTTCTACTCTATCTCTGGGAGATCCTTCTGTTCTGTGAGCATTTCCTTTAAAGTCCTGTTAGATATCTGTATAATTGCTTGTCCTATAGGACTGTGAGATATGCTAGTATGATATTTTATATCATAATGTCTAAGATATTGATGTATTATAATGAATGCGTATGTCAAAACATCATCAGCTTCAAGCTGTAAAGGCATTTGCAAGACTGCCATCACCAAACTCAGAACCAGGACTTTCAGAACACAAGGCAGAAAGAAGCATATTGAAATCCTGAGTGTCAGTTCTGTGATGTATTAACATATGTACATATCTTACTTCCCCAAACTCTACAAAATAAAACACATAATCTATTGCATGGCATAGCTCTAATTCGGTATTACTAACCAGAATCTGTATTCTTAGTTCAGTATAGTATGTCTATGTGTTGCCTTTGTAAGTGCTCAAGACTTTGCGGACTTTGTCCCCCAATCTGGAACTACCTTTTTGCTGTTGCTTTAGTTTCCACATTCGATTCTCCTGAAGATTCTTTTTACTGATTTAAAATGTCCTCTGATCTCTGTTCCCTGGCCTATAACCTACTACTCCATTCCTCAGTCCTTCCCTTATCTAAGTCCACTTTATTCTGATTTTTCTTAGGGAGAATATAGAAAACTGTGATCATTACCATATTGTAGTTAATTCCTATAGATTGAAATTATTATTTTCTCTATGTATTAATTACTGCTGGAAATTAATACAGCTGGTTCACCAAATAACCACTCAGAGACCTTTTAATATTTCAAAGCCTTAGGCTGTGCAGACTCCCAACTAGCTCAACTAGTTTAGCCAACCACCTAGTCCCATCCAGCCCTGTGGCTAGCTAGATTTTCCAGGCCTGTGATTGGTCAATCTCCCCTCATGTCTCCTGGCAAAAAAGCCTTCATTCCTCTTACCAAAGCTCCTTTCTCCCTCTCAGAAAGTCCCACCTTCCTCTTCCAGACTAGCTAGTTGGCCATCAGATTTTTTATTAAAGTCAATCAAAGAATGCCTTAGGTAGGTGAGGAGGGACAGAGGCACAGTATCACAGTGTGTTATAGCCTTTTTGGCTTCGGGTCACTGCAGGCTTTTCTTCTGGTCATATGCTGACTTCCCACAGTCTTAGTCCCTCTACGGCTCCTGGGAGAAGTCTCAGCTACTGTGCTTTGGGGATTTTGGTTTGCATGTTCTCGTTCTCTCTCTCTCTCTCTCTCTCTCTCTCTCTCTCTCTCTCTCTCTCTCTCTCTCTCCTCCTCTCTCTCTCTCTATTCCCTGTCCAAGCCCCCTATCCTATCCCCATCTCCCTTTTTCTATAAAGGTATTCCCCCTCCCCGACTACCCCCCTTCCCAACTCCCTGCACTGAAGTTCCCCTACACTGGGGGGACCCAGCCTTGGCAGGACCAAGGGCTTCTCCTCCCATTGGCGCCCAACAAGGCCATTCTCTGCTACATATGCAGCTGGAACCGTGGGTTTGTCCATGTGTACTCTTTGGATGGTGGTTTAGTCTCTGAGAGCTCTAGGTGGTTGGTATTGTTGTTCTTATTGGGTTGCAAGCCCCATCAGCTACTTCAGTCATTTCTCTAACTCCTCCAGTGGGGACCCCGTTCTCAGATTAATGGTTTGCTGCTAGCATTCACCTCTGGATCTGTCACGCTCTGGCTGAGCCTCTCAGGAGACAGCTATATCAGGCTTCTGTCAGCATGCACTTCTTGGCTTCATCAATATTGTCTGGGTTTGGTGGCTGTATATATATGGGCTGGATCCCCAGGTGGGGTGGCTCTGAATGGCCATTCCTTCAGTCTCTGCTCCAAATTTTATTTCCACCTATGAATATTTTTGTTCCCCCTTTTAAGAAGGACTAAACACACTTTGGTTGTTGTTCTTCTTGAGCTTCATGTAATCTGTGGATTGTCTCTTGAGCAATTTGAGCTTTGAGGCTAATATCCAGTTATTAGTGAGTGCATAGCATACCATTATTATTATTATTATTTTTGTGTGTGTGTGTGTGATTGGGTTACCTCACTCAGGATGATATTGTTTAGTTCCATCCATTTGCCTATGAATTTCATGACGTCATTGTTTTTGATAGCTATTTATTCTGACTTACTCACTTTACATCCTGCTCACTGCCTGCCTCCAGGTTGCTTACCCCCTCCCACAATCCTTCCCCTATCCCCATCTCCTTCTCCTCTGAAGAGGGAACCACTTTCTGACTAGCTAGGACATTGCTCCAGGAGGTGTTTGTTCCCTGCCTTTCTACTAAGAACTTTTCTCAGGCTCTAAGCTTGGATTTCCAGCCCCACACTCAGTGAACCATTTGTAACCATTTGGGTTTTTCTATGTCCACCCAATGGCTGATTAGCTCTCAATAGATGGCAGATGGAGCTCTGTCTCTGGAGCTCTGGTTCTCTCTTGAAGTTAGCCAAGGGGAAAGAGCATCCTCTGGGGCAAGGCGTGGTCTTGCAGAGAGATTATGGTTGTGCTATTTGTTTGTTTTTGTTGTTGGTTTTTTGTTTTGTTTTGGTTTTGGTTTTGGTTTGTTTTTTTATAATAACTTTTACCTTTCCTTTTCACTGGATACTTTATTTATGTACATTTCAAATGTTATTCCTTTTCCCGGTTTCCCCTCCGTAACCCCCCATCCCATGCTCCCTCCCCGTTTCTATGAGGATGCTCCCCCATCCATCTACCCTCTCCTACCTCACTGCCCTGGCATTCCCCTACACAGGGGTGTATGAAATCTATGAAGAAAAAGCATTAGGATCAATCAGAATAAAATTAATGGTAATATTCTAATAATTTTTTTCTAATTTTAAATTGTTTTTGTCCTCACCATTTTATAACTAAAATAGTTGAAAATAGTTGAAGGGTGTTTTATAAGCAATTCAAAAGTTGTTGACTCAGTCATTTTTGTACAAAATATTCTTCACTTGAATTTTCAGGCAATATGTACTCTGGCTGTCAACACTTTTCTCATGTGGTAGAACACGAACTTGACAACATCACAGGCCAATGTCCCTTCTTATTGAAATAAAGTATTAACTGTTAATGGCCAGGACAAGGTAATATTTCAAAAAGCCCACTTAAAATGTTATTTCCTGTTTTGAATTCTGCACTTTATATAAAACTACAATTTCTGACTTCAAGTGCAAGTTTAAAATGAAAAGACATAAACAATAACAAGAAAAGCGTTCTAAATATGCTGACCTTCAGGATCTTACACCTGAAACGCATATGTCCATGTCCATTAAATAAGGTTTCTGTTGTCTCCACACTACTTGATGCCTTCCATGATTCCTTAGGAAGTACATTCTAAATGTTAAGCTTATTTATTACTGCATAGAGATTTAATGCACTGATTCTTTGCAGAAATCATCAAAGAGAGTGTCTTTTCTGAATGCCTTAGTAATAAACTCAGAGTCCCAATTACGATTCAGTGTCACATAAAGGAACGAAAACCATAGCACTTCTCTAGGGTATGACGTAACCATGAGTGAGTCCAGATCTGAACTCTGTTTTAGACTCCCAATGACTTCTGCTGTTCTTGTCTGAATGCTGTCTTGTCAGTCTGTCCCTGTATCTGTCCGTGCCTGTCCTTACGTGCCTGCTCCAGTGAATGGCTTCGTTTGCTCTCTCTTTTATAGAATAGCACAGAAAGCATCACATAGGGAAAAGAAAGATATTTGAGAGAATTGTTCAATAGCATTTACAAAGGATTGAGTCACTGATTCCAACTAATACAAAATAACCAAGATAATCAATAACACTGTTTATCAAACAAGCTGTGTATGTTGTACTCAACGTTTATGATGGATATTCACTTCGTAAGATTGCTTTCAACTTGTATTTCTGTTTTTAGCAAATTATTAGCCTAACATGCGTACAAGCACATGCCAATTATTCTTGGATCGGGGTCATGGGAAAATTTCATGACATAATATTTATTACCTGTAAAATCAAGGTAATAAAGATAGATTGTTACATTGTTCTCTTAAAGGCAGATTGAACAACCAGGCTGAGCGCACAGTAGGTTAGTAGTCTGAAGTCTTGTGTGACCTCAAGGTGTGTTATTTATTCTGACCAAAAGGTTAAGCAAAAGCTCCACTCTTCAAGTGTAAGAGATAAGACATTGCCACCCTCCACAGTCATGTATACTAATGTCTATGTTAGGTCATCTGTTTTAGTCAACTTTATGTTACTGATGAAACAGTAATGAGTGCAGAAGACATAGGTTTCTTCAGACTTACAGTTTGCTGTGTCAAATCATCCACTTCCATGATTCGGGGACCTGTGGTAATATAATATTATGAGCACTTAAGTCTTAGAGAAATCCTGTGTATCCCATGCCTAAAATGAAAAATAGAGACAAGAAAATGTAACACTTGTATTCCCTTGAAGGAAGGATATCTAATGACCTAAACAAAGTTACCCATCAGATTCCATGTCTTGAAACTGTCCATCGCTCCCAATAGAACCAGTGGCAAGACAAGTTTGTAACAGGTATCTGGGGAAACATTCCAGATCTGACCTTACTGTGTATGCCACACAATAAACCTTGGAGAATATTTGTCTAGATAATGTTGGAGGAATTCAGTTGGGTCTGGATTGGTAAAGTTCTTTAGAAAACAAAATTAGAATCAATTGCGGTTATGTGTCTGTGAGTGAAGGTTTGGAGGCAAGTGTGTGTGCAGGTTCCCATGGATGGTGCTAGCAGAGAAGAACCTTGGCGAGTGAGAAATTTATAAGATAAACAAATGCACTGTTTACTATTTGCGTGGATGGCAGGAGGGTTGAAGATCTGAACAGATTAGCCCACATCTGGCAATGGCCTCGTACTGCAGTCTGCAAAGCTGTAAGAGTCAGGGAAGGACGGGTGAATAGGAGAGGACGAAGCAAGCTATGCTTTTTCCATAATGCCGCTACTGAAGCACTAGTACTTGCCTATCATAACAACATTTGCCCCTTCCAGAAACAGAGCTTCACAACCCAAACAACTGTCAAGGTCTTATCCCTAGGACACTTGCAAGGAACTAAGGATCAATCTTCCAACAGGTAAACTTGGGGAGCGCGCCTAGTCAAAAAAGGAATACATCATTCATTGCAATGCCCTCAAGGACTATTGGGTGCACAGTCACCCTACAGGTGGCTGCATTCTCTTATGCAAGGACTATTAAGTGTTATCCACACGACGTCTGCTATGTGGTACAGCAGAGTGTCTTTCTGGGTCTTGGAGACACTTTGCGGGTCTATGCATATACTTTAAGCAAGCCAAGAGTTGTGGGAGAAGCACAAGTGAAATTCTGAAAAATAGAAGAATCCTCTTGTGAGTAGATAAGAGGGTGGATAACACAGCCACCATTGCTCTACTGGTGTCCCCGCAGTGTTGCAATACTGAGTAGTGGCTTCTTAAACAATGCAATCAGAAATATATTTGTCTATTGTTTTGATGAGTAGCGCACTGCTGGACATAGCAGAACATAAATGCTTGAGGATTCATTTTGTGAAAACTAGTTGATGAGCCATGTGTATAGGTGGAGTGGGAGGTGCTGTCTCAGTCACTGTTCTGTCACTGTGTCTTCTTACCCTTTCCTGAGGCTATGAAGCTAAAGATGTTGACAGATTGTATTATAGCAGTGTTTTTATCTACCTCACAGAAGCTAATCCAGAGACCAGGGCCAACTCTGCATTCAGTGAATGAGATATAATGACATACGTCTTATGTATTACACTATCCAGACTAGAAAAAAAAATCTGAACTACATGTCATCCTATAAAACAATTCCTTCATCCAGGACACCTCTGATTTTGTCCATCTACCTCAGCTCCCTCTCTCGCTCTGACAGCACAGAGACAACACTTGTACTTCAATTTGGCAAGTTCCCATAGGCTGCTTCATCTCTGGGTTTCACGTCTCACAAAACGCATGTGACAAGCTTGAACCCATCTGCAGAATTGTACTCCTTCTCCCTCTGGGGCAAGCTTCCTACAAATTTGTCACATTCTGACTAAAGACATGGAAAATGCCAGAGTGTAACTCACTATACCTATATTTATTTGAGAAATATTGCTCTTTAGAGACTCACTTCATTTATTTCTACCCACAACATTTAAATTCCTCATGATATTATCAGCTCATAATTTTTAAGACAAGCAAGACAGTATGATTTCTAAGCTAGAGACATGGATACCTTTTAAAATCTCTTTAATATCCTGTTCTGCAAATCTGATCCTTAGATATTATCCCTATTTACATACTTAAATCAAAATAAATATCTGAAATTCTTTATTATATATAATCCAGAGATGGTAAATATTGTGCAGATTGTCCTATAGGCTCATTAATCTTTCTTGTACACTATTGTATGAGAGATACAAAAAAAACTACAAATAAAGGTAATTGATTACAGATTCTGATGCACCCATTGGGCAAGACCATCTTCTATCTTTCTTCTTTTATAAGTGGAACTAAATATGCTAAACCTAGATGGGCTTTTATTTTATCTGAGGTCTGAGGCTTGGCACGTGCAGCTGAGGACACACAGTACCATTTGCACTCCCATATTTAAGGATGGTGTTGTAGCTCTGTAGCAGGCACTGCTGTGTTCAGCTCTGGAAGAGCCTCTACCTTTATCCCCACCTCAGTCCGCGTAAGATGAATGGCATTCAAGAGGATTGTTAGGGATCAAATGTTTACAAATGAAAATTCATAAGAAAGGAAGGTAGGAAGAAAAGAAGAAAGAGAAAGAGGAAGGAAGAGAGAGTAAAGGAAGGAAGGGAGAGGAGGGGGAGGGATGATAGCCTAGTTCTCATAATAAGAGATTAAACAAAGGAATCATAAAAGTAAATCAAAACCAAGGAAATCTGTCTAAGGGAAGTGTGTGTGTGTGTGTGTGTGTATGTATGTGTGTGTGTGTACTCACATATACATGCATTCATTGAAGGGCCTAAGAAAGACAACACAATTGGAAGGAATTTGCACTTTCTTTGGTGAGGAATTACATTTTTCCTGCCCTTATACACCAGAAGTATGCATTCTGCTGGGCTTTCAGATGCAACGACCTAAGCCAGCAATATCAGTATCCTCCCTGAGTAACCACCCTCCATAATCCAAATATCCATTCAAATAGTCACATAATTTATATACCTATGCTATACATACATATGACCAAAAGTGGTAGAAAACTAATTATTATTGTGTCTGTGAATGTGATATTGTCATATATGTAATCCAGTTGTATATGTGTACATGTATATCTGAAAGTATTTTGTTTATAAAGAGAACCTTAATTCAGTACATCAAGTAGAAAACCGCACTGCACACATCTTTTATTGTGTGTTGGGCTCTCAGTTCTTGGGATTTATTCACTATAAAGTTTCAATTTCTTCTTCACAGGATTCATATTCTTACTTTAGCTTTCATGCAAAACCATAATCCAAAGAACACATGGTGAAAAGGCATTGAGAATAGAACATAGACTTGAAGACGGAGTGGGGAATCATCAAAAGACAAAATTTACGAAAGGATCCAGAAGGGAGAAAAGTAAGCACAGCATTAAAGGTAATGCCCTGCCTAGATTACGGAAGGTGCGCCATTACTTTTCACTATGCGGTCAGTAACTACGTTTCCATTCTTAGTCCTTTAAGCTATTCTTTACTTGAAAAGGATTTTAAGGTTATAATTATATCATTTTCCCCCTCTTTTCTTCTTTCTGACCCCATCATTTCTCTTTCAAATTCAGTAATTGTTAAATATATATATATATATATATATATATATATTTATTATAAGTTTCTATAATAGCCTACGTGTTTTAGATATTTTTACTTGTATGTATTTTTTAATAATACAATACTAGTTGGGTATCACAATCAACAGGGAAATCAGGGGAAAGCAAGGAATCAAAGTAAAAAAAAATAGGAACAGCTGGACCTAGGAAGAGCTGAGGCTGAATATCATCAGAATACAATGAGAAATTATTGAGGAATTTATAAAACACCATACTACTAAAAATTAAAAGAAAATGAGTCACATGTATGTGTGACCTCAGGCAAAATATCCATGGTATGTTTTAATTCAACCAACAACTCCCAGAAAAATGCACTCACTAACTGATAACTGGTTACTTGAATCTAAATCAGGATTGAGAAAAAAAATTAGATCAGATTTTGACCCTCAGAGTGGGGACAGAAATCCTGGGAAAGGGACAAGAGGAAATTTTTGGGTTGCTGAGATACTCTATACTTAGCTAATGTTTTGGGCTAAATTTATCTTGGCCTTTGGCAAAACCCTATGTACTTAGGAGGTGTACTTCTCACTGTGTGTAAATTTTACCTCACAAAGCACAAACAAACAAAAGGAACCAAGGGTACACTTGGAGCTTCAAGAGTAAGCACGGTGAAATGTTAAGTGCCGTGTGCACTAGTAGTTGTAATTTACCTTGAAACATGCAAATGTAAACTAAAGACCGATGGAGAGAGAAACCTATGACAAGGCCAAAATGCAAAATGCTAATTATAGAATCAGGTGCTAGGTCATGTAAGTATTAATTGTAAAGTTCAGGGAGGAATATCATGAAGGAAAGCCAGGGTAGGAACTTGCAAACAGACATTGTAGCAATCATTGATTCCCTGACTTGACTTCCATGGCTTGCTCATCGTGTTTTCTTATATCACCCAGTACCTCCTCCCCAGGGATGACACCAATCACAGTGTCAGGAATCTATCATGTTAGATATTATTAAGAAAATGTCCCTCACGATTGCCTACAAGCTAATCTGACAGATTCAATTCTCCAACAGAAGGTCTCTATTTCCAGATGACTTTGTTTGGTGTCAAATTGTCAGAAGTGAACAAACACACTCATTTACTTAGAAATAAAATATTAGGGAGAGATAGCTTTATACACTGTCCATGTGTATTTAGTTTCAGAATCTTGACCTAGGGGGATGAAATTGGTTTATCTGTTTCAGAATTATACAGTCGCTGGGGTTTTCACAGAGGGAGGCAAGAGCTTCCTAATCGCTGGTGGAAGATTATGGGATAGATGCAGATGGAGTGAGACTAAGTAGAACCCCTAAGATGAGAAAGTTTGTTGGTCTCGAGCTCCTGCAGAGACTAGAAAGGAGATTCTCCATTCAGAGCCTGTAGATCATAATTCCCCTGACATCATGATTCGTTGACAGCCACCTGAGGGTACAAAGGATGCTCACTCGTCCTGTAAAATTTTTCTTTGCAACAAAAACATGAAATACTAAAGTAACGTAGATTTCCATTTCAACATGTTTCTGTTCAAGCCTTGGTAAATAATTCAGAAAGAAAACAATGGCTGTAAAATTATCATTTTTACCATAGTAGTTATTAATGAGCATCAGAAGCAAACCTGACTCAACACTGGTAAAGGCATCAGAAATGGATGTAGTATTAGCCACCATTTGTCCAGCACAGACTTCTGTGCAGCCATCTCTGAAACTCTTCACTGCATTAGGACATAGCTGACTTCTCACCCGTGAGTTAGGTGTGGATATCTACTCCCAACAGATAGTCCAGTTAATCCTGGTGGGTGAGTGAAACTGCCCAGCTGCAGAACTGCCAAAAACCACTAGTTTCTGTGCATCAGGAGGAGTAAGGATCAGAGAGATGTTTCAGAGGATAGAAAACAAGACATCACGTTGGAGTACTGATTTGCTATGTAAATATAAAGGTAGGGGGTCTTCTTTGTTAATACTGAATATTCACAATAATGGCTTTAAGTATCTCATAGAAAAGTTTGTTTTCAATTTGCTATCAATATTAGAAACCAGTTTATTGGGTAATTCTGATTTACCACTAGTATGAAGTAGTCAGCAAGATTGCTATTTTCTTGTACTTGAAATTCAATTGTGTTTTGGAGGTATGGCTAAATTATTTTGCAATAGTAACTGAGTTTTTAAATATCATGTCCAAATTCTGGATTGTGTATTTCAACTTTCAATTTTCTTAACCTTTTCTCGCAAATGATCTATAATGTCTATATAGCTTTGTTTAACAGTACTCAGAGCCTCTTAATACTTGACAGAGGAAAGAGTAGTTCTTCAAACAATACAATAGTAAATTCATTCCTCTGCTTTCAAAAGCTTCCCATCAGGTACACACAAACATATTAATAGCAGATTTAAACTTAAAATAGAACTTTCCAGGAGACTGGGATATTTTCTTTTCTCCTCTGATTATCTTCTATTGAGAAGGAAATGGAGGCTCCCTGGTCTCTATTTTCCTTCCAGGCTCTCTCTTTCTTGCACATGAAGTTTATACAGAAAGGCAATGCATTTAGAAGAACCGTCCTTTTATAATATGTTTTGCTTCTAGCAAACTCATACTCTGATTGTATATTTGTATTTTATAATTTTTAAAGCACAGACTGAAGTATCAGGAATGTTGCTTACAGATAGATATCTTGACCAATTTTTTGCCAGATTAAAATCCAATGATATAAAACTTAAATACAAGTAGAAAGATAAAAATGACCCCAGCAAAACAGCATTTCCTAGCTTGGAGTATCTTCAGTGTTGATGGCATTGTGATGCTTAACTTCCTACTTTGGAGGCGATCTTATTGTTACTCTCTGAAGAAAGAGTCTGTCAAGCTCTTCCTTCCTCCCTCTCTAGACATATTTTTTCACTCCTTTCTTCATAATATTTTTATCTGGGGTTTCTCTTCTAGTTTTGTTTTATTTCTGCCTTTGTAATAGTCTATTTCTATAACCTGATATGTCAACTTGATTCTACATAATATTTGTTTAAATATCATCCATCTCCTAAGAAGTAATTTCTACGAAGCCCATATGTATAGTGTATATTATTTTATTACTCATACCTGGGCCAAAGATACAGGTGTCAGTGTTAACAGACTTACAATGTCTTCCTTAAGTCAGAGCAGCCTACTTATATACTTCCCAACATTCCCGTAAGCCCTCCTTGGTAACCTCGAATTAATAATGGTGGGAAGGTTTTCTCTTATCACACCTTACTCCTTTGTCATTACATTAATTACACACTATGTAAGAGTGTTGATAGCATACACACCCTACAGACAGTGTGGTCTATCTATGGTCAAGATGCTGTCTAATATAATTACACAGTATCAATTTACCATGACACAAACACTTGATAGCAGCAGAGACAGTTACAGAACAACAGAAATAACAGCACACCAAAACAGGAAGTAGCTCAATTAACAACATGAGAAGGAGGAGGAGGAGGAGGAGGAGGAGCAGGAGGATGAAGAAGAAGAAGAAGAAGAAGAAGAAGAAGAAGAAGAAGAAGAAGAAGAAGAAGAAGAGGAGGAGGAGGAGGAGGAGGAGGAGGAGGAGGGGAGGGGGGAGGGGGAGGGGGGGAGAGGGGAGGGGGGGGGGGGGGGGGGGGGGGGGGGGGGGGGGGAGAAGGAAAGGGGGGGGGGGGGGAGGGGGGGGAGGAGGAGGAGGGGAGGAGGAGGAGGAGGAGGAGAAGAAGAAGAAGGACAAGAAGAAGAAGAAGAAGAAGAAGAAGAAGAAGAAGAAGAAGAAGAAGAAGAAGAAGAAGAAGAAGAAGAAGAAGAAGAAGAAGAAGAAAGAGGAAGAAAGGAAGAGGAAGAAGTAACATTATATTTGCTTTCTGTTATGATTGCAAACAAAAGATTAATGCTTACCTGTAATTCAGAGAAATACTAGATGGATAGGTGGTTGTGTAGATAATGATCTACTTGTATATACTCTCAATTGCTTTTCTCATTGTTATTACAAAATGCCTGATCAAAGTAAATTAGGAAGTAGGAGGCTTATTTTGGACCACATTTTGGGAGCCCAGTTAATCATGATGGAGTAGCAGAAATGTGAGACCAATGGTAACATTGTATCCACAGTTGGAAAGTAAACAGGGACAAATGCTGTCTTTTTTCCTTTTCTCTTTCAGTTTGTTCGGCATATTGAATGTTCCTGCCCACATTCAGAAGGGTCATCCCAACTCACTTAGCCCTCCCTGGAAATGCTGACACAGATATGCTCAGAGATATGCTAGCCCACTCTAAATTCAGTCCAAGTGACAATGGAGACTGACTAATATAATGACCCACAGATAGAGGCAGTTGCACACATATATTACTAAGCAAATAGAGAGGGGTGGGTTTTGGAAAAGACTGCCCCCATAGTCTTCTATATTTGAACACTTGGTTCCTAGTTGTTAGAACTGTCATGGAAGATATTCTGGCATTGTTCAAGTTAGCCTGTCAATTGGGGAAGTTGGAGCAGCCTTTGGGATTTCTAAAGCAGACACCATCTCATGTTAGCCCCTCTGCCTTGTGATTGTAGATAAAGATGTGAACTCTCAGGGACTGCTCCAGCACCAGGCCTGCCTGCCACAGTGCTCGAATCATGACGATCACGGACTGGACTCTAACCATCTGAAACTGTAACCCTCAAATAAATACTTTCTTTCAGTAGTCGCCTTGGTCACGGTGTTTCACTACATCAATCGAAATGTAATTAAGATACATGGGGAGAGAACACAGCCAAGAGAAAGAAGAAGGGTGTGGGGGGAAGGGGGCTACACACTTCTCATGTGTGCATCTCCTGCGACGGTTTCTTGGGCAGAAGGGTGACATGATATGACTCACTCAAACCTCATAATTGTCTTAAATTATTCCCACAAGCTTAAACAAACCATAGATTTTAATTTTATTTATCAAATTTAATGAAGGTTAAAATATACCTTGAGTTGCTAATTTTAGATTTAAAATGATTTTTTGGGTTGGATATAAATGCTAAAATTGCATTTGTAAATTATGCAACTTAAAGATCTTTCTCAACAACAAAAATCTATTAAAAACAAAACATTGAAAAAAAAACACTAAAAATAAAATCCAAAACAATGCAAAACTATAATCAAATAAAAGCACACACACACACATACACACAATCACACACACACACACATACACACACACACACACACACACACACACAAACTGTGGAGTCCATTGCTTGTTGGTCACCCATTCCTGAACTTGAAACCTGTCCTGGAGTGTTTGATATATCCAGGGTCATTCCACTGGAGAAAACAGATTTTTCCCTCTCTCAGAAGACATAAATAACAGTTCAGTTGCTAACCTTTATCCCAGGTTTTCCTGCATTCATTCATATTTTAGCTACAATGGAATATAAGGTTAAACAAAAACGATCACATTTAAGTTTGACAAGAGACACCAACCAAAGGAGACAAGCCCAAGAGAAGCTACAAGAGTCAGAGACCCACTCACTCATTCACTCATCATTTGCGGGGGAATCCCATTAAAACACTGAACTGGATGTCAGAATGTCAGTGCAGAGGACCCAGTGTACCAGGGGACATCAAATGAAATATGCCAACCACAGAAATATAAACATCACACAATCTCATTGCAATGAAGAATAGATAAAAAAGACTGATTTCAGAAGCAATGAGCAAAGTAATAACGTGGTGGTTGCTGTGGGTTGGTGTCTATATGCAGGCAAGGGTTGGCACAAGATAAGGCAAGGCCTGTAATTGGGCAGAGAAAAGGAAAGGCAGGCTGAGAATATTAGAGCCGGGACAGAGAGTAAAGAGCGGGGAGAAGGAAGGAAGATGGAGGAGGAAGAGGATGACCCAGATCCAAGTGGCTTTAAGTAGCCACAGGTAGTTATGAATATATCATAAGGGATGGATAATTACAGGACATTTGTCTTATCTAGGTGGGCAGTCTATATTTGTATCAATTGGCTCTGAGCTTATTGTGTGAACATTTGGGGAGTTAATATTTACTGATACCAATCTGACTGATAAATGATAAGGCTCTAGAGTTTTGATTTTAGTGGGTTATAGGAATTTGTGACAACTAGCTGCAAGACGGGAGGTCACTCCAGGGGGCTGGCATGGCAGTGACCCATCATGGGAACTTAGGGAGTCTGGTGGAAAGACTTCAGGACCACTAGGCTAGAGAGAAGCCGGTGATAGTGTGGGATGATACATCTTTTTATTTTTATTTTTTGTTCTTTTTTTTTTTATCTTTTTATTTTTAATTATTTAACATTACAGTTGCTAGACATTGAAAGTATGTAATTTAGGAGGAGTGAATAGAGTTATGTTTAGGAATAATTTCCAACACCTCACTTCTCAGCAGGACCAAAGGCTCAACAGTGGCATGCTGTATGTGTCAAACCAGCCGCAAGAGGGGACTTTGGCCTCAGAAAAAGAGATCAATTACTAAAATGCGGGTAACAACAATAGCAATGCTAGGCTGATTATAAAAAGCCTGTGAATTCCTGAAACATTACACTGAAGTTCTTAAGGAGAAATGTCAATTAAAATATCTTTCAAAGAGAATTCAATGAGATAAGTTAAGTTTCAATTTCCTAAGCTCCTGCTGTGTCTAAAGGAGACTCCCGAGTGACGAAGAAGGTTGATAAGACACACAGTGAGGTTCGAATTCAGTGGCATTCATGCAGCCAAAGCCCTGGTGGACAGCAGCAACACAAAATCCACTGAAAACAAAACTCTATCATATACAGTACAGTTGGGTAAGAATATTTCAAGTTGTCGCATAAAATAAATATTTCCTCCAGTAATAAAATATCGAATTGATAACTGGATTCTGCAGAGGGTCAAGTATCTACCTTCCTCTCTCTGGATAAACTGATACTTAAGAAAAGCCTCGTTCCAGTTATGAAATACGCCCTCAGATACAGGCTTTATAGCTGAATATAACTCTCCCTTACTACAAGATTGTGCATGCATAGAGAATTCTGCTTAAAAAGGAGGCAGTGTGATGATTCTTCGTGTCACTCCATCCTTTCAGGATAGTGAGCCGCTCTGTTATTCTCTACTGTGGTTATCTTAAAAGGCACTTTGAATACTCTTGAAAGTGTGAAAATCGTTTTTCTTGGTAACGCTTAAGTGCAGAATATAATGCAAGCTATTTTATAATAAAACTAATTTGAAATACATCGAGAAGTGCAATAATTGTAGGGTGTGTGTACTAGAAACACACTCAATACCGAATGGTACGAGATACAAGGTAAAGTATGCAAGATCAACCACCAGCTGCTCTATTGCCTTCTTCCCTTATAATGGGGCCATCCCATTTAATCTGGCCAGAAAGCATCTCAGAAAAGGGTAACATTTTTCACTCTTCCTTTTGTTACTAGAACATACAGGATTAAATCTCATTAAAAATGTGATTCAGATGAAAACACATACAGAGAGGGGGCGGGAGCGCTCTGAGAATCCAGAAACATTTGATTCAGTTAATGAAGTCTTACAGGCAATCAGAATGACTCTAGCACAAGTTATAAATGACCTGAGATTGGAACCACAAGAGACTGCCTATGAGTTTTGCTAGTGGGTTGGCAGTGAACATAGAGTCAAGCTTCCTATGCTTGGCATGAAATATTCTTATCTATACTCCCCACTGGAGATAAATGACAGAGGACAATGTTGGATTTTCCTACCCATTTGCTCAGGTGAAGACAGAGGGTGTGGCTTAAACACTGCCAGCAGTCCAAAGTTAAAAAGACAAAACAAAGCAACAAAAACAGCAGCAACAAAGACAACAACAATGAAACAAAAACAAACAAACAAAGGTAAAACCAAAAACTGGAGACTGACTATAGCCAGGAAAGATGAATGTGTAGGAGAGGTATTATGTACAAGCAAGGAAGTGGACCAGTTTCAAGCAGAGTCCAGGAAAGTTAAGTGGTGTCACATCTGCTAAACAAAAGAAGGTGGGGATTGGGGATTTAGCTCAGTGGTAGAGCACTTGCCTAGCAAGTGAAAGGCCCTGAATTCAGTCCCCAGCTCCACAGGAGTGGGGGGGGGGGTAAGTGGTTCAGCTTAGCAGATATGCACATCACACACACTAGAAAATTGGGTGCTGAACATGTGAGCTGTACACTGATATCACATTGTAGCACCCAGAAAATTTAACATAATGAAATGTTGTTGTGACCCTTTGTTTGTTTGCTCATTTGTTTGGGTTTTTGTTGTTGTTGTTGTTTTATTTATTTATTTTTTTTTTAGCAGAAGGTATCTGCATATCTAATGAGGGAATAGACCTAGGTGCACATAGCCATCTACTCACTAGATAGGAGAGTAGAATTTGTTTGGCCTTTTGTTCTAATGCACAGTAATGTAGATGATGAATACAGAGCGAGGGCTTGAGACCGAAAACTCACAGACATAACAGACTCAAGGAACCTGTTCAAGAGCGCATGCTGGCAAACATTTCCAATAGGTGTGAAGAAACAAGACAGAATCTTTTTTTTTCTAACACCTGGCTTAGTGCTGGTGCTGCTTTTTAATACTGATAACGTGCACACACAGTCTTGCAGCACAGATGGGGTTATATCTATATATGAAGTCTGTATCTAAAATGTTTTTTATAAACTAACTAGAACCAGACTTTTATTTTAGAATCCAGTCAACAGGGTGGATTAGCATAAAGATTATTGCTCCTATGAGAAACAAGCCATTACATCAAGAGTAAGTCAAGGAAAATGGTCTGGACCGAAGAATGTTATTTGAACAAAATGTTGTAGAGTAGAAAAAGAAAACCAGGAAGTAGCCTAATCAGAATTTCTTCTTTTTATTAAAATTTTATGTTTGGGATGATTGCCAGTAAATTGTCGTGAGAACTTAAATACAGAAATAAGAACATAAAGGTAGAAACATTATGTCCCTGGAAGTTGTTATAGTCTGTACCTGAAATATTTATTAGATCACATGGAGTGCACAGAAGTGAAGCCCTTGTAGAATGATTACATCATAGGGACCATGGAATAATCAGAGGAAAAAATCATTCATAAATTTCCCCCTTTAATAGATTATAAGTTGGTGATTTAAGATGCAAATTGTTCTTTCTTCTTTCTTGCCACTACAATGTAGAAACCTAGTGCCATTATAGCTGCCTGAACCTATGAAGGTGAGCCTATAAATGAATCCTTGTAATGGATGATGTATAGCCTGCACTGGTCATCTTCTGTAACCGGACAAGGCTCTCAATACCCAATAGTGGGAATGGGACACTAACCAAGCCACAAAAGGTTAGACATACAACATGTCCTGCCTGCAAGATATTCCAGGGCAATGGTAGCTCAGTTACTGTGAGTGGCCAACCAATGACTAGTCTGACTTGAGATCAACCCCATGAGAGAGATCCCATGACTGATGGGCCAGGAACTAAATGATTCAGAGACCTAGGGTAGAACTGAACATTCAGACAAACAGATAGATGGATAGATAGATAGATAGATAGATAGATAGATAGATAGATAGATAGATACATACATACATACATACATACATACATACATACGCACATAGATACATAGACACATAGATGATAGATAGATAAAATTATTTCTAATGATATTCTGCTATTCAGATTGGTACCTAGCCCAATTGTCTTCAGAGAGACTTTCTCTAGCAGTTGATGAGAGCAGATACAGAGCCCCAAAGCCAAGTATTCAGCAGATCTCAGGGAAACCCAAAGAAGATGAGAAAGAAGAGTTATAGGAACCTGAGAGGACAAGGATACCATGATGACATGAGGAGAACACAGCCCAAAGAGTGAACCAAGTATGGTGCATAGGGGCTCACAGAAACTGAAGCTGCAACCATGGTGCTTACATGGGACAATGCTAGGCCTTCTTCATACATGCTATGGTTTTGTAGTTTGTGGATTTTGTTGAGCTCTTAACAGTGGGCATTAGCTGTCTCTGACTCTTTTGCATGCTCCTGGGATCCTTTTCCTCCTACTGGGCTGTCTTGTCCAGCATTGATATGAAATGAAAGTTTATTCCTGGTCATGTTGCATCCTGCTATGACATTCTCATTTGATATTATTGTGAAGCATGCCCTTTTCTGAAGGGAACTAGGAAATGGGGGAAGAATAGATCCCGATGAGAGGAAAGATGGGGAGGGGTAATGGAAAGAGGGGATAGAGGGGATGGGGGGGGGGGGAGAAGGAAGGGAGCCAGAAGTAGAGATATGTGACAGAAGAATAAACTTTTTCAAAGAGAAAATTTATACTGGGAAAACAAGCCAAACTTTCCACCCATGCGGAACTTTTAGGAGAATAACATTAGCGTATTAATGTGGAAATTAATTGGATGCTAGGAATATTAACTAAGAGGGTAATGGTTCTCATTCAAAACCTGTGCAGTTTTCATATTTTGATTTGTTTTATTAAAATTTTAATAATAAAAAATGGTGCTTCTCAAAATTAAATTTTTTTTCAATTTTAAAGGAAGAAATACACATACAAACATATGAGGCATTATAAACTTGAATAAACATGACTAGAGGAAAAACACCCCACAGTGTATCATAGTCAAGAAAGCAAAACTATGAAGTGAAGAAACAATATTAAAATCAACAAAGGAAAGCAGTAACTTTCCTACAAAGGCAGATACACCAGGAAAATAAGAGATCTCCCAGTAGCAACCCCAAAAACCGGAGGATCATAGAATGAATTATGTCAAATCCTGAAAGACAGAAAATGTCATATAATATTACTATGTACAGAAAACCTACCTTTAAAATTTATGGAAAAATAAAAATATTCCAATATAGGCACAAAATAAAGCTGATAAGATCCATCAAGACAGCATTATACAATATTGTTAAACAATATCTTACACAGGCAGGAAAAAAGATAATGCCTGTATTTTTAATTAGGAAATTGCAGAGAAGAGGAAACTTCATGAAAGAATAGATGAACAAAGAAGGCAAGAAGAAGACTGTCATAACCAACACACTAAACAAACACATCCCCAATACTAAAGAGAAAAAGGGCCAGAAGACATAATAATTCAACCAAGCAGAAGACAATCAAAATTAGCAAACATTTCTCAAAAAATAATAATGCTATCCACTAAAAGGAAAAAAATACCATATTAAAAAAATAATATTGAGCAAGTAATTTGTCACCCATTGTCTTGTCAACAACAAACTCAGGATAAGCGTGTGCACATGCACACACACACACACACACACACACACAAACACACAAACACACAAGAGAGAGAGAGAGAGACAGAGACAGAGACAGACAAAGACAAGGGAAAGAAGAGGGGGAAGAGGACATTGAAGCAAGAAGGAAGTTCTCTGGGGGCGATTTAGTAGGAGAACGGAAAAGATAAATAAGACTGAATAAAAATAAAAAAGAATGTACTAATGTTCATCGCATGTATATGAAAGCTTCAACAATTATGTGGATGTATACACATGTATGTATGTATGTATGTATGTATGTATGTATGTATGTATAAAACTATAAACAAAGCATGTTACCTCTAAGAAACACACCTCACAGGCAAAGACGTTCACAGACGGAGAGTCAAAGGATGGAATGAATCTATCATGTGATTGGAAGCAGAAAACAAGCGGGCCTAGTAGTTCTGACAGTGGAAGAAAGACCAAATTACCAGGAAGAAATATGAGAAGCAATTAAATGATGTCCCAAAGCTTAGGGCTTCTAATTTCACCAAACAAATACTAACAGGCATAAAGAGTTATGAAGAGCAATACAAAATAAAGGTGGGTGACTTACATAATCTTTTGTTTCCTTCAGATGGTCATCTGAACTAAAAATCTAGAAAGGTAATTCAGATTTGACTGTATTAGAGATCTCACAGACTTAAAGGACAGACTATTCTATCCAGAAGACATGGCATACCCATTCTGCATATCAGTCTGGGGAAGCTTCTCTAAAACAGACCTCATTCTAGCACACACCTTAAGTAATTTTCTGAATCTTTTCAGGTTTTGATGTGATATAACTAGAAATCACCTGTGGGCCATTGAAAAGAAATCATGAAGGAATATTTAAAGTCTCTATAATTAAGTGAAAGTAAAAGTACTACTTACCAGTATATCAAATATGATATAGCTCTGACATTTCCAAGAAGAAAGTTTATGGTTATAGCTGTTGTATAAAAGAAAAATAGGATGTAGTAAATAACCAATGAAATAATCCAGTCTCAGACAAATAGGAACCAGTGGAATCCTAAAACTGAAAGTGGTGGAATAATGAAGATCATGTTTAAAAACTTGCCAAATGGATATTAAAAAATTAATAGAAAGGATATATTTAGTAAAGATAAATAAGATCAACTAACACTTGAGCGAGCGTGATAAAAGAAACAGTGAAAATATGTAAATTAGTAAAAACATAAAAATTTGATTTAAGATGAATGTTAAGTTTTACAATTAAAGTGTATATAACAAAAATCAGAAACATTGAGAAGAACAGGCCAAATCTGCAATCAAGTTAATCAGAGGAAGCAAAAAGGTTCATGAAAAAGTCTCTTCATAAAGGAAAGCTAGGAATGGGTAGATTCACTGCCAAGTTCTACCAAACCTTCCATGAAGAACAATACCAATACACTTCAAATTGTTCCACCAAACAGCAGAAAGAACATTATTAAACTCATTTTATGAGTCAGTGTCACCATCACACACACACACACACACACACACACACACACACACACACGAAGACAAGGGTACTACTAAAAGAAATCAACAGACAGCTTCCTTAATAAACATAGCTTCCTTAATAAACATAGGTATAATGATTCCCAACCTTATATGTGGAATTTTAGACATATTAGGAAGCTCATACATCATCAACAGGTTGGCTTCATTTCAGCAATGTAAGGACAATTAATCTAAATGCATGCAAGTCAATCATTCTACTATTTTGTATAATTAAACAAGAGCAGAAATTACATGACCACTCACTGGTTGTATCAATTGCCTTTAACATTCTTTAAAGTCTTTGTGTAATGTAAGTCTAGAAGAGATGAACAGTGAAAGAAATATAGCTCAATCAATAGTATGCATGCTATTTAATTATATATTAATACATATAGCTATATGTAGTTATATATGATATGTAATTATAAAATTAAGCATAAAATACGTTAAAGTATATAAGATATAAAACATGTTTCAAATATTATATATAAATATTACTATATTATATTATAATTAATATAATTATAATTAATATAATTTATAATTAATATATGCAGTAAACCAGAACCAACATTATATGGAGGAAATTTGTGTAGTTTCTAAAATCAGATTATGAAAAGGGTACCTAATCTTTCCCCTCTTGTTCAGTGCAATTTTCACAATCTTATCTAGAGCAACAACAACAACAAAAAGAAATTAAAAGGTTTCAAACAGTAAAGGAAGAATTTGAAGCATCTCTATCTCCAGTTAACATAATTCCATATGTAAAAGACCGTATAAAGAAACTTTTAGACCTAAGTGAACACAGACAGATCAGTAGTCTTTCTCTAAAGCAATAATGAATTTGTCTAGAAAAAAAAATCAGCATAGAATTACAATAGTTTCAAATAAACAGATAAATGTAAGTCCTGATAATAAAGTCATCTAAAAAGGTGAAAATCCTTTATGACATCAATTTTATGTCTGAATTATCCTTATGACCAAAGAAATAAATAGAAAACAATAGAAAATTGGAAGAAACCCCATGCTCATTGATAGGTAGTAGTACTCTTTTAAATCTGTAATTGTTACTTTAAAATAATTTGTAAGCTTGATCCAATCCTAATAAATATTCCAGTCATGATTTTTTTCACAAATTTATATTCAGAGATGTGGCAGAACCTTCCTCTAATGAATAAAGACTTCAAGGGACAGTGGAAAAAGAAGGCGGGATGGGAGTTTTAGAGAGGGGAGAGATAGGAGAGACAAGAGGGAAGGAAGATGGAGGAAGAGAAAGACAATTCAGATTCTGAGTGACTTTAAGTGGCCACAGGTAGCTATGAATGGGATGGATAATTACAGGACAATTTGTCTTATCTAGGTGGGCAGTTTATATCAGTATCAATTGGCTCTGAGTTCGTTGTGTGGGCATTTTGTGGGGTGAGAATTTACTTATATAAATCTGACTGATAAATTACATGCTTCTAGAGTTTTGATTTTACCAGGTTATGGAGATTTGTGACAGCTAACCACAGGGAACAAACAGCTAGGAATGTGAGCAGACTCTGCAGCAAGGGAAAGGGTAAGATGGGCAGTCACTGCATGGGGCTAGTCATGGAGGTGGCCTGACCACAGGTGGCAAGACTGTAGGGGCCAGAGAGGAGCCTGTGTTAGTGTGGGATGGTGCCTTTTTTATCTCATGCAAAAACAGTCTTAAAGACTGCTTAAAGAATGACAAGCTGTCAAAACAATCATAACCAGAAAAACAGTGCTCGAAGTAGTAGCAAGGACTGGGTGGTATGTCACAAACAATAGACTATAATAAAAGAGAACTAAGAAGTGAATTCATATAGGTGCAACAATTATATTTGCAGTGAAGCTGTTTAAAATTAATCCATGGTCCCAGGAAAACTGGATTTTTAACATGAAGAAGAATAAAAGTAGAGTCAAAGCTTTCATTACCCCTCCCCCAAACCTCTTCAGAACAGATCTAAGAGCAGAGATTCTGAAAGTGATAGAACAAAGCGTACATGAAACACTTTAGGACATGAGCTTCAGTAGTATAGGAAATAATCCCCAAATTGATCTATTGGATTACAAGAAAGGACAAACTGTAGGCCAACTGTGTATGAGATAGAGGATTAATATCTGGAATATATAGAGAGTGACAAAATATGAACACCAAGAAAAGCCTCAAAACATGTAATCAAATAAACGGTCTAAACAGACAGTCCTCAAATGATTTCAAATAAATGACCGATAAATATTTGAAAATATTTCAATAATATTAGTAATTTGATAAGTCAAACTTGAAAGTACTGAGCAAGTGCATCTTTTTTTTAAGCAGAGAGAGAGAGAGAGAGAGAGAGAGAGAGAGAGCAAGTGCATCTTAAATCAATTAGATGTAATTTTTTCCTCAAAAACTGAATAGACCAGTCATACATACAGCTATGCTACTCTTGGATATGTAATCAAAAGACTCGAAATCAACACAGGGCAGATATATGTACATATGCATATTTCCTACAGCACATTGTACTGGTGTTAAGAAACAAAATCAGCCTAGGTGTCCCACATCAGATAAAGGGATAGAGAAAAATGGCAATTATACTCACTAGAATTTTTCAGCTGTTGAAACATAGTGAAATTATGAAATCTGAAGGTAGATGACTAGGAAGAAAGATCATTAATTTAAGAGAAATAAGCCAGATGCAGAAAGACAAACACTTCATATATTCTTGCACATGCTGAATCCAGATTTGAATTTCCATACAGGAGCATGGGTCATGAGATAGGAATGAGACCATGGAAGGATAGGGAGAGGTCTTAAAGGACAAGAGAAGAAGAAAAGGAGATGGTTATGGAAAGCCTGGAAAGATGCCTATTTTAAGGGAGAAACTAGATTAACAAGAGGGTTCATGGGCATGGGTGGCCTTAAGGTTCAGGAGCTAAGAACCTTTGATGCTCTTTCAGAGGACTAATACGAAATGGACCATATTGCCTGTAACTTCATCTCTAGGGCATCCAACAATTACTCATTCTTCAGGCATAGACCCTTGTTTAATGCATATACATATATGTAGAAACTCACATGTACACCTTAAATAAAAATTAATTTTTCTTCTTTAAAAAGGAGAAACCTATTGTTTTACATGCTACCTACAATATTTTTAAAAAAGAAAAAAAAGATATGTATTTAATCTATGTTCTCCTATACCAAAATGACCAGTTCATATATTAACTTATTATTAACCATGAAGGAATAATGAAATATAAACATACACAATAAAATATAATGAAATATAAACATGCAGTAAAATAATTGTAGCATATTTATTTTGGTAGCTAGCTTTGAGAAAAATTGCCTTAACATTGGAAACTTACTAAAATAAATTAAGATTTCTGACCTTGGCTACAGTGGATTTTATACAACTAAAACTAGTGGTATTACTATAATAGCTACAATGACAATGGGTTGGGAAAGGACTGTAAGTTTTCTTTAAAATATTTTTCACACTAATAAAAATGCATGCCGGTGTCCATTCAGAACATAGACTGAATGTTCTGACCTTGGCTACAACTGCATGTGGCAGTGTGTCTAAGTAACAGTTTCTAAGGACAATCATATTGCCCCAAGAACATCTGGAACTGTTGTCTATTTTGTGCCCTTGAATTTCATGTCTATATAGAATTTGAAGATGTTACTAATTTGAAAAACAGTGAGAGATCAAGGACAAAACACAATGGTCCTGGATTCCTGAAAACAGCTCATATCCAATATATACAAAGAACTCAAGTAGTTAGACTGCATAAAACCAAATAACCCTATTAAAAATGGGGTACAGTGCTAAACAAAGAATTCCTCAATGAGGAATACCGAATGGCAGAGAAGCACCTAAAGAAATGTTCAACATCCTTAGTCATCAGGGAAATGCAAATCAAACAACCCTGAGATTCCACCTCACACCAGTCAGAATGGCTAAGATCAAAAACTCATGTGACAGCAGATGTTTGCAAGGATGTGGAGAAAGAGGAACACTTCTCCATTGTTGGGGGATTGCAGGCTGGTACAAACACTGTGGAAATCAGTCTGGAGGTTCCTCAGAAAATTGAACATTGCACTACCTGTGGACCCAGCTATACCACTCCTGGGCATATACCCAAAAGATCCTCCAACGTATAACGAAGGACCCATGCTTCACTATGTTCATAGCAGCCTTATTTAGAATAGCCAGAAGCTGGAAAGAACCCAGAGATCTTTCAACAGAGGAATGGATACAGAAAATGTGGTACATCTACACAGTGGAATACTACTCAACTATTAAAAACAATGACTTCGTGAAATTCATAGGCAAATGGATGGAACTAGAAAATATCATCCTGAGTGAGGTAACCCAATAACAAAAGAACACACATAATATGCACTCACTGATAAGTGGATATTAGCCCAAAGGCTTGAAAGCTCCAAGATACAATTCACAGACCACATGAAGCTCAAGAAGAAAGAAGACCAAAGTGTGGGTGCTTCAGTACTTCTTAGAAGGGGGAACAAAATACTCACAGGAGAAAACACAAAGTGTGGAGCAGAGACTGAAGTAAAGGCCATCCAGAGACTGCCCCACCTGGGGATCCATTCCATATGCAGACACCAAACCCAGACAATATTGCAGATACCAAAATGTGCATGCTGACAGAAGTGATAGAAATGTCTCCTGAGAGACTCTGCCAGAGTCTGACAAATACAGAGGCGATGCTCACAGCCAACACTGGATTGAGCACAGGGACCCCAGTGGAGAAGTTAGAGAAAGGACTGAAGGAGCTGAAAGGATTTGTAACCCATAGGAAGAAAAAGAATATTAATCAACCAGACCCCCCAGAGATCCCAAGACTGAACCACCAACCAAAGAGTACACAAGGGGGAAACCCATGGCTCTAGCTACATATATAGCAGAGGATGGCCTTGTGGGGCCTTCAATGGGAGGAGAGGCCCTCAGTCCTATGAAGGTTTGATGCCCCAGTGTAGGGGAATGCCAGAGTGAGGAGGTAGGAGTGGGTGAGTGGAGGAACACCTTCATAGAAGCAGGTTGAAGGGGAATGAGGTAGGGGTTTCCGGAGGGGAAACCAGGAAAGCAGATAACAAAATACCCAATTTAAAAAATAAAAAGCATTGATAGGGGAAGACATCTTGTTTAGTGGTGTAGCCAGTGGCAAGGGGCATGTGTGCCTGGGACACAGAAGGAAGCAGAAGTAGGCTAGTTGGAAAGAAAAGGCAAAGCGGGGGTATAGGGGAGGGAAGACCCATAACAAACTACCCTATTAAAGTTCCTCTGGTAGCTACACTGTTATAGAGTCCCAGGCCAGGGGTGTCTGGAAGTACATATAATCAAAATACACTCTGCACCCGTAGGAATAGATCATACATCCCACTATGCATCACTAATACATGCTAGTGACAGATTTCAAAAATAAGGAAGTAAGTATAATAAAAACGAATGGGCTCTAACCCGTGTAACTCATGAGCTATATCGTCACTGGCCCTCACAGGCATGTTAAAGGATTGGTACCCATGGTGACAGAATTAGCAGATGGTGGAACTTTGGGAGGAAGGACCCAGGAAATGTTACTGTGTGATTCTGGCATGCCCATGAGGAAATGGGTTGTCTCCTTCTTATCCCCCTTTGCTCTCCAGCTCATGAACAACCACCCGTTCTTGGTAGACCCGTTCTGTCTAAGCATAGGTACTGAGAAATCACGAACAGGACTCTTCCAAATTATAAGCCATCTTAAGTATTTACTCTTCGCTAGTGTACTATTTCAGATAATTCATCATAGTGATAGAAAGCTAATGCAATATATATCTCTTTTTCCATGCTGGAAGAAAGTATAGAAGGCATAAACATGTGAACAGATATTGTACACATTTTCTAAACTGCCTTCCATAACCACTAAATGTTAAATGAATAATGCATAATCTCCTAAGTAACCTAAAGTCAAATATTATATAATTTACCAAAAATAAATAGCTTTAGGAGATGGAAAGATGCCTCGGTGGTTAGTAGCATCCTCTGTTTTCTCAGAGGACCAGAGGCCAGTTTCCAGAGTCTACACTGGGGCTGGTTACAGCTACGTGCATCTCCAGCTGCAAGGATCTAATGTGCTCTTATTTCTGCAATCATTCATATGTAAGTGCCCATAATACACACATGCACACAAATGCACACACACACACAAACACATAAACATATACCACACACACAAACACATATTGCACACACAAACACACACACATACACACATACAAACACATGCTCTCTCTCTCTCTCTCACACACACACACACACACACACACACACACACTGTAATATGTTATACACTAAGAGGGAGAAATACATTTTTCTCTACCTACAGAAATACTGATATTTTTAAATGCTGCCCAATCATCTTGTTCCATTGAATCATTCATTAGGAGTATCATATATAATAATCATAATGGTTTTATTACATAGTATGTCTTCATTCCAGTCAATATCAAACAAAATCTTGTTAGCTAACTGCCTTGCTGACTCTTGTTTGTCATATTTAACATATAATAAGGTTTAGCTTTCAGCCATACTGCTTTATATCTTTAAAAGTATTCTTTCTGTCATTTTCCTGCCATTAAACTTTAAGAATTAACATTATAACTAATTGTGTGGAGGTCGTGTATGTGCAGTAAGTGTACAAGCAGTACCTTTTAGCATCTGCTGTTAGGAAGCCTGCTGTTAGGCACTGATAGTTACCTTTATCTCAGGAACTGCACTGGGTGAAGAATGCAGTGGAAGACCAAGGTCCTGCTCTCTTAGACTTGTCACATGATCAGACAGGGGCTTCTATAGGCAACTTTGTAACACTTTGTCCCCCGTGTTACCCCAAGTCACAACCTTCTTAATACGACCAACTAAGACAAAATTGGTATACATCAAATATTTGTAGAATTTCTGAGAATTCTCTCATATCCTGTTTTTTAGTCAAGCCTGAATCTTCTGGAGAATAAATGTGAAATCTCCCTGAGTTTACTCTACAGTTTACTCCCAAGTGGATTGTTTTTATAAAACAGAGTTATGTCACCAGGTTTCCCTCTAGTTTTGAAATCTTGAAAAAGGATTATTCACTTTGTAATCCTTAAATCAAATTACGAATTCTATATACCCTTAGATAAAGATTAAGGGTCAACTGGTGGCTGCAGAGAAGGTGAGAGCTAGTGTCTCAGTTCGGATTTTACTGCTATGAACAGACACCATGACTAAGGCAACTCTTATAAGGACAACATTTAATTGGGGCTGGCTTACAGGTTCAGAAGTTCAGTCCATTATCATCAAGGAAGGAGCATGTTGTCCCTCTTCCTGGTCTCCCCTCTGCAAACCCCCTACTCCACCCCTCTTCTATGAGGGTGCTCCCCCACCCACCAACCCACTCCTGCCCCACAACTCTGGTATCTCCCTGCATTGGGGCATTGAGCCTTCACTGGACCAAGGGCCTCCCCTCCCATTGATGCCAGATAAGACCATCCTCTGCTACATATGTATCCGGAGCCATGGACTCATCCATGTGTACTCTGGTTGGTGGTTTAGTCCCTGGGAGCTCTGGGGTGTCTGGTTAGTTGATGTTGTTGTTCTTCCTATGGGTTGCAAACTCTTCCATTTCCTTCAGTCCTTCCCCTAACTCTTATTTTTTCATTGCTTCAACCATCTTTTTTTTTTCTCCTCAAAGGACTGAAGACAGAATCCTCGAAAAATATTGCGGTACGAATAAATGTGTAAAGAACAAAATTTCTTGTATGTATGTATGTAAATAAAATTACCAGTAATGATAATGATAATAATAATAATAACAATAATAATAACAATAATAATAATAATAATAATAATAATAATAATAATAATAATAATAATAAAGCAGCCAACCCTGGGTCTTAACTTTTAAAACTGAGCTCCAAGCCTCATCTGTTTAGGGAAAGTGGCAAACGCTATTTTGCGATTTGCCCGTGGTTCCCCATTCCCTGGCAAGATTAAACTTGGTGGTGCTGGACATGGGAATACAGTAAGGGGGCGTAGATAAGAGAGGTGTCACATAGTCCTTTCAGAAAGGCCCCAACCTTCTTCCCCACTAAAGCTGACATTAGGAACACAGCTTCTGAAATTGAGTTAGAAATCAGAATTTCAGTGCCTACTGTCTTTTGGTTCTCTGGGAATGGGGCAAGTTTCTTTATTTTTTTAAAATTTTGTCAGTGTTGAAAAGGCTGAAGTCAGGGACAGCATTAATCAACAGAAAGCTTAAGTGAAAGGTATCTATGTGTCTAAATTAACCTCCGAACAGCAGTCACATATTCGATCTGGCACTAGTTCATTGGTTCTTCTAACCCATGCTACAGTAATCAGTGATAAGCTAGTTTCTCAGAACCGCCCAGCCTCTCACGCTGCCAATCTGTGACTCAAACATAGAAGCCTCCTCTGGCATACACTGAGTGCAGACTAGGGGATTTGGCCTCCTCTGTGTTACTCTGGAGAGCCTGCAGTACGAGATAACCAAGAGGCTTTGAGGCAGCATGTCTTGATTAGCCAAAGATTGCCCATTCGGAGACCATAAGGACGTTTCTCAAAAACACCCACGGAGCAGCCGACAATGGGGTGTGTTGTTCTAAGCAGTGTTGTGTTGTTATGAGTGGGTTGAGGTGTATCCTATAACACGAAACTCCTTGTTTCTTCCGGTGGTGGAAACCCTCACCTTCTTGTGGTGCAGTGTGCTTCACCCTGAAACCACAGCAGAAAAAAAGCTTTGTAAGGGCTTTGGGTAAAGCACAAGGAATCACAGAGAGCTGAGCTCATCAGTGTGGGCCTTGGGCTTTTCTGTGTGCTTTCTATTTTCTACATTTTCTCCTTCGGGTGACATTATGTAACATTTGTATTCCCCAAATTAGTTAGGGCTGTGTGTATGTAGACAACTGTAAATGCCACAGATCCCACGACCTACACCAAAGGGATGTTACCTGACAGTCAGTCCATTTCTGTGTCTGCAGATAATTTCTCCACGCAGCAGTTAGTTTAATACATCCTGTAGCATTGCAAAAGACAACAATAAGAATGTGGTCTTAGGAAAATTTTACAGGATAAAACAAAATAACTTTGGAAAGACCCGACTTACTATATGGTGTACCTCTGAGGCTCTGTATCTGTTTCATTAGCATGTGGTATAGAAGACTTATTGATTTATTTCCTCTGGTTGGCAAGTTCCACCTTCTGACAACAAATGCACTATATTGAGGGAAATTGCCTGTAGAAATTGTGATATACCTTGGAGAGGTATGAAAAATACCTATCACTTAGAAAATTTGAATATCTACACACAGAGACACGCATGCACATGTATACGCACACACACAAGACACACATACACACACACAGAAAGAGGGGGGAGGGGGCAAGAGGGGAATCCACAAATCAGAAGATACCTTCAGACTTAAGGGCTAGGAAACCATCCCTGGTGGGAAGGGAGCCGCATATGTATACATAGTGAGGCACAAAAACTACTGAAAATATCTGGTGGCATGGCATTAGGAAGAGAGAAAATTTGTTATGTCATCTTTGAGCAAAGTTAAAAATTCTAGAAACCTCTGGAAAGCTTTCTTTTATATTTTCTTTTATTATTTCATGTGCACGAATGTTTTGCCTATGTGTATCTCTCCATCATGTTCTTTCCTTTGGAAGCCAGAAGAGTGTGTTAGATCCCTGGTGCTGAAATTACAGATGGTGGTGAGCCACCATGTGGGCATTGGGAACTGAACCTAGGTCCTCTGCAAAAGCAACAAGTTCTTTTAATCACTGAAACACCTCTACAGTCCCCCCTGACAGCCCCCAAAAAACTTTCTTTTAAAACCATGCTTTCAAAATGCCAAGAAGCATTAGATACTGTGAAGAACAGGAAAAAATTCTTTCCCTTGAAACCAACAAGTGAAATAAATGTACACATGTAGAATTAATAAGAAAATACTTTTCTATTTGAAAGGCAGAGCAGCCTCTGTAGGGTTCTACTAGTCCAGTGTCTATCAGAGCAATTAGCTCTAATTAGCACGTCCATTGTCAAGGTTCCACGAGATGTGAGAAGGAGATGGACAGAAAGGATAATCCTCTTATCTCTGCTACCACTGATCCCTGCGGAAAATCAGATTGCAGTGCTCTGTGGAGGTCTGTAAGGCCATTCCACTGCCACCAGTCGGCTGACACCACTGACAGAGGGCTGCCCGCAGGAAGACCTGCACATGGCTCTCAGGAATCCTCATTCCGATCCTGGGATGGGAAATTCCATAGAAACAGCAAGACCATTCACATTCAAGATTGAAAGCTCCTGTGGGGGCCAACGCGTATTTTCCAGTTTGGCACACTGTTAAATACTCTTGTGTGCCTCAGGAATACAGCTGAACGAGATGGTCAAGGGGTCTCTTAACCAATGGAAATTCGGTAACTAATAGCAGTTTTTCTTCCCATGCTCTGATCTGTAAGACTAATGTTCATCTTGATATATTCTAGAAATACATCCCGAATCAACATTTAAACCTGATCTATATAACAGCCATTTTATTAAATTATTATGATTATCAGGATGTGATTATGATTGCACAGTATAAATTAATTGGATGTTGTAATATGTATCACATTTAATATATCATACTGTTTTATGAGTTATAATTCTATTAATTTTCTTCCTTAATTAATTTTGATGTTTATCTAATATTCAAAACGAAGCAACAGTAAAGTAATGAGATAATTCAGAATTTAGTTCTTGCTGTCTTAGGATCACTGATATAAATATGAAAAATGAAAACAGGGTAAAACTATATAAATTAGTAAGATAATTTGAGGATAAAGTTATAGGAGTTTTGAAAATGAGAATATTCATATTTTTGGGAGTGTGCTGTTATAAACTGACACAATCTATGGGTACGCCTTCATATTTATTTACGATCCATTAACGGTTCTGCTTGGGAACATAAAGCACACTCAGTGACTGAAAGACACAGGTACAGGTAGGTATTATATATACTATATATGTATGCACATAGCATGAATACATAGACACCTGCATGGAATATATCCTTAGTATTCTATATAGAACATAAAAAGCAATCCATGTAAACTATATAGAATAACACATATATAACATTATATATATTACAAATACTCTCATATAATGTTATATAGTATGTGTTTATATGAGAGCATATGTTTTAACATACATATGTGTATTAATGTTTTTAGCTTTTATGTATACTCATAGAATTCAATATATAGTATCAAGGTAGGTAAAATATCTAACAGTAACCTAAGTAACAATGCAAAATACTGTTTCTTCACCTAGCAACTCAAATTCTGAATTCTTGGTAGATGTATGATATGGGAGTATTTTTAAGCTATGTCGAATAGTCTACAGCACAATGGTTATTTTTAAAATAGTATATAACTGAAAAGAGATAAGGTTACTTCTCCTATTTGTTCTTACATTTTTATGAAAAGAACCAGTTTTTTCACCTAGACATGTTATTTCTTTTATAATTATAAAATAGTCTTTAAATCCGAAACTCACAGGAAGAGTAAATTGTCTCAGATTAAATTATGAACAAGTTGAGAAACAAATTGGCAAACAAATGATATGCAGAGGGAGACACGGGCAAGAGGAAAATCAGAATTGTGGGGCCCCTTGGATGGGTGTTTTTATACAACGCTGAATTTATTGTGTAGACAAGGCATTCCAGTATGGAGGTGTTGGTTTGTAAATGTTTAAAAAATGGTATTTTTTTTCTTTTCAAAATATTTAGTGTCTACATTTCATCAGTGAGCCAAGTAAATCATGGTTTCTTCAAGTGCAAGGATCGAAACCAATTACCATTAGTGACCATCGGGTGCAGCAGATCCTTTCTGTCCCGTTGCCTGAATCTCAATGCTCTCCCAAGTGTGCCTGTGCAATTTAACAGGACGATCAATACCCCGCAGCAGTTAGCAGCAGTCCTCTTGAAGTGCTTCACAAAACATGCTACATTTCTCTACCGAATAAATGTCAAAACATTCCAGCGGCTACAATTCTTGGGAGAAATCGTTCTTCTGAAACATTGTTGACATACTTTAACCCACATTTCCCGCTGCTCGCAGGCGTCCTACTGGTCAGTCAATTCCGATTTGGCAAGAGCCACATCGACACGTGCTCCTGCTGACTTGCTTGGCTGCAGTGAAAGATAGCAGAATCTGGTGGCTAGGACCTGGGGTTCAAGGGTCAGTGGTCTAACGCTCACCCAAGGTCAAGGTGATGGCAACTCCTCTCTAGAGACTCGGCTTCATTTCTAACCTGCCCTTGAAACGGATCAATAGCATCACAAACCGTGCCTCCGGAGCACAAAAGACCACGGGATCTAAACACTACTAGGTCATATCTAGTAAATCAGAAGCTTAAAAGCCATGCAGAGAAATTTAACTTGTCAATGAAAGGGAACAGCCATAGTGATACATGCATGCACATCACTATAATTAATAAAATAAATAATTTGAATTAATATATATGCATATATATATATATGTATATATGAAGAAAAGAAACTTGTTTAGGGGCTATGTTTTCATTGGTTCACTTAAGCCTCATGTTGTGACTTCATTGTCTGAACTTTATAAAATAAAGGGGTAGTCGGTAGTTGCTAAGACTTTATTTAGTGGGAGCATATGTTTTCCTTTAACCTTAGATTAATATTTCTTTTCTTTCTTTCTTTCTTTCTTTCCTTTTCTTTTCTTTTTTTTTTTTTTTTTTTTTTGTCGCCATTTAAAATTCTCAACTACTCCCAGGCTTTCTGTGAACTATTTCAGCTGAAGATTCGAACCTTCCATATAGCAACAAGAAAAACAAGCCACCTGAAGTATAAACTGAAGGCTGCTAAGCCTGGACCAAGCTTCACTTGGATGGGTCACCAGAACAGATAGTGTTTTGTTGGCCTGGCACCGTCCGTTCCAGAAGCTGGGGCCTGTAAAACCTCCAGCCCAGTCAGTTCACCCTGGAGCCATCCCTACAGCTAGCTAGGTTTCTTTCACAACCAATTCTCTTACTTCATCGGGAGGACACGCTTATCATTACAGAGAAACAGTGGCTTTTACTGATTCAACAGGCTTTGCTGCCTTCTCTAAGGCCACTGCTGTGTGGCTTTCTTGCTCAGCTCTGTCTGCCACTGGTCAGGTTAGAATGACAAAGAGATGTCTCGAAGACTATGAAATGTTCTTTACCTTCACTGAGCTGAAAAGAAAAAAAAATCACTTAGCAAAGGCACATATATATATATATATATATATATATATATATATATATATATATATTGTGTGTGTGTGTGTGTGTGTGTGTGTGTGTGTGTGTCTGTTGAGATGTTCAGGAGTGGACCTAGAGATACTGAAACTCTTAGTCCTGACTTCTTCCCCCAAGCACCAGTAGTAGCGGTCTGAGTGACAACTTCTCCATCGGTTCCTCTTGAAATTATTATATACTCTGCTAAGCAGAGTGTTTTTAATGTTATCATTAAAAGACCTTGAAGACGAGATACAGTGCCCCTACTTTTATAATCTTCCTGATCCCTTTGTCAAATTTACCCGAGGATGTAAATTCAGTGTGAAATTAAAGCACATGAAAGCCCAACTGTAGGCTCTTCAGAGAGGCAGCAGGGAGACAGATACAAGACAAAGAAGAGCACTGCTACTCCCAGTACCTGCATTACCTCATACAACACTGACTATGTTTTAAGTCGCTGGTCTACATACACAGTTTGTTGTAGACATATTGCCAAGACAATATGCAAAGCATAAAGCTACCAACAGAGGTTAAAATCCACCACAGCCATGGCCAAGAGAGAAGTTACCACATCCTGCCAGACACACACAAAATCGTTTCTTGAATCAGACTCTGATGTCTTATCATTGACCAAAGGTTTAATCATTACAGGCTGTGTCCAGTAGCTCTTTTAAGAAGAACCATTGTACTTTCTTCGAGACAGATCACAACTCTGTATCTACTAGGCAAAATGCAGGGGTTTTTTTCCTTAATCTTCACAAAACAGAGAAGTAGACTATTTTAGAAGGGAGTATAATTAGGCTTTATACTCACGAATATTTACATTAACATTTCTATTGAGAGAACATGAGATTCCCTCTTTATGCAAGACAGACTATACCATCATTTATACTTAATATCCCTTAATCCTTACAGCCTCCCTCTGAAATTGTCATATTTTCCTAAATATTCTTATTATTCTCCATAAATTTGTCTTGCGTACAAGCTGCATTTCTTGAATCAGTTACTTTTCCCTGTAAATTTTAAGTGGCTGCTCGCCATGCTCCATAACAGGAATAATATTTACTATTTCACTTTGAAGTTTGGGGCTCTCTGAAACCAAAGCCAACCGTTTAGGCACTGTGGTATTTCATTGCTGACTCACCAAGGATATCCCAAATGATATGTTTGCCTAAGCTCCGTGGTGGGGGGGATCAATTTTTGTGTGTGTCTGTGTTCAAGATAACTCATGTCTTATTTATCAGGTTTGGAGACAACAACGAGCTAAGGGTAATCATTAAAGCAACTAATAACACGGTAACCAGAAGGAGTTGCTAAAATTGAAGGGACATGAATTCATTTATCTTTTATTAGATCAATGCTATTGACTAATTGCTGTAATTCCTGTTTCACACACACAGACACACACACACACACACACACACACACACACACACACACACACACACACAAACAGACAAAATGAATAAAGAAAACCCACAACTAGAGATAAAAATGTCGGGGAGAATATTTAGCAGGCAGATGATACTGGAGGAAGATAAAGATTACTTTAAAAGTCGATGTCCGGGCTTCAGATTTCACCCCGCAGTTTCCACTCCACTGTTTTGTGAGCATCACGTGACTTACTTGAAGTTCCTTTACACCTCTCAGAGATGAATCTAACAATGGGCATCTTCGCTTCGGTTGTGGAGGGAGACGATGCTATTGAAGAGGTGCATTAAGAAAAGCTAAGGGAAAATACACAGCCATGCTAAGAGGACTTGAAGGATATTAAAACAGCTAAGGCAAAGAGCTTAAAAGCTTCATGAGAGGTAGGGGAAGCTGCATACTTAGTCACTAATGGCAGAGGCACCGGTCTCTTCAGCTGCAAAGATGACAGGCGATGCCGTGTTTCATGCCAGCAAGTTCTGAAAGGAACAAACTAGCCCTTATCCTCTCAGCTCCAGTCAAACCATCAACAACCTAAAAAGTCCGTATAAAAGTGTTCTGAACACACAGCGGAGCAGAGATGACTCGTGTATACTCTTAGGAAGATGTTAAGTGATTCGGCTGAATGAAGGAAATGAGTTAAGAGACGGGGAGGCAAGAGAGAGAGAGAGAGAGAGAGAGAGAGAGAGAGAGAGAGAGAGAGAGAGAGAGAGAGAGAGAGAGAGAGCGCACAAAGAGCATCATGTAGCTGGCAGTTCCTCCAAAAGACACAGATGACCTGCAAGAAGCAGGGCCAAGTGGGGATGCTTGCTCTGAAGGTCCAGGTTGGTGTAGCAACATCTGAAGAGCTTCCGGGTTACCAGGAACAAACTAGTGAGCCAGGCAAGGAAATGTTAAAGAAGGCCATTTGCAGAAATCAACAGGAAGTTGATAACAATTATATATTATGTATAATAAATTATAGATTATACTAAGTTTAATAAAACAATAGAAAAATAAAGGTACTAGCAAAACCTGCACACAACGTACGCAAGTATGACACACTACTTTATGCATTAGCTTACTTCAGACAAAACTATGACTAGGTGCGTGAAAGAAAAAGAAAAGTAGGCACCAGCTCAACTTTTCCATGTTCAGTGAGAGTCCTGTAAGTGTTGCCTTCAGCGACAAGGCTTGGCCATCAGTGTATAGAGAGCAAACTATAGCCTTGGAAAAATAGATGGGTTGGTGGAAGGTTCCCATAGGACACCTTCAGCCAACAATTCAAGGAAATCTAATCCATTCCCTACAGAGCAAGCTTCATTTGGGGAGGAAATGACCAGCTGTGGCTCTGTCTCCCCCACTATTTGGGGATTTCGTTTAGATCACAGTCAAATAGGTGTGTATTTTAGGAGACTTCTACTGTATTAGGTTTCCATGTGACCCCTTGAATGACCCTTCATTTTAGCTGCCTCCGTCTGAAAATCCTTCTGCATGGTCCTCTTCCTCCCTGTTCCCCTCTATTCCAGTCCACCACCCATCCATCCATATTCTACTTCCATTTCTTGGGGAGATATACTACAGCCACTGTTACTACCATCCCCAGCCCCTTACTCTATACTTAACCTCTATGTGGATTATGCAATTGTAGTTTGTTTATCATTGAATTACAGCTTATGTCCACATGTAAGTGAATACATGCCTTCTTCATCTTCTTGAGTCTAGATACCCTCATTCAGTATGCTGCTGCTGTTACTGATGATGATGATGATGATGATGATGATGATGATGATGATGATAGTGGTGGTGGTGATGGTGGTGGTGGTGGTGGTGGTGGTGATGATGATGATGATGATGATTTACTATTTTTATTTTCGTTCCAATCACTTACATGAAAATTTTATGATTGTTTCTTTTTTTTTAAAGAATGTAAGTGCAAATTTTTTCAATACGTGAGTGTAAGTGTACTTGTGTAAGTGTACCACCATTCCTTCAATTATTCATCTGTTGAAATATATCTATGTTGTTTCCAATTTCTGGGGTTTTTTTTTCCTTTTTTTTTTTCGGAGCTGGGGACCGAACCCAGGGCCTTGCGCTTGCTAGGCAAGTGCTCTACCACTGAGCTAAATCCCCAACCCCCAATTTCTGGTTTTTATGACTGGATTAGCAATGAACATAGTTGAGCACGTGTCTGTGCTGTGGGGTGCAGTGTCCTTTGCGTATATGCCCAAGGGTAACATAGGCAGATCTTGGGGTAGATTGATTTCCATCTTCCTGAGGAATCTCCACACTGATTCCATAGTGGCTGTGCCAGTTGGCTTTCCTACCAGCAAGGGTTGGGAGCTCCCTCATCTGGAACCTTCACTCACATACGCTAATGGTCTTGTTACCAGAACTCACTCTTTAGCCTAAAGGAGAAACATAAACACCAAGCCAGCTACAAATCCTTTGATATGCAGTGTTGTCCTCCTCCTAAAATATGCTGTGTAATGGTGGCACAGAGCTTGTGGGAGTAGCCAATACTTTTCTGACTTGTTTCAAGGCACACTCCATGAGACCGGAGCCATATCCAATGCTCCTTAGGTAACTGAAACCAGGTAGTCCAGAGACTGTGGGTAAAGCTGAATTCTACTGTTCTACAAAAGGAACAGAGCAATACAATGACTCCTAGTGACATTTTGCTGCACTCAAGGATCTTGCTCAGCCATTATCAGAGAAGCTTCCTCCTGCAGCAGGTGGATATAGAAACAGAGACGCACAGACAGACATTATACAGAGAGTAAGAGACCTGGGAGCACTCAGCCTTAAATGGGTTGCCTCCATCAAATCTATCTGCTCAGGGATCAGGCACCCTGGAGAAAGAGGATTCAGAAAGAGTGAAGAGCCCTAGGGGATGGAAAATAGCAAGGAAACAAAGAATTCTAAACTCTCTAAGACGGATGCACATACAGAATCTCAGAGATCGAGGCAGCGAGCACTGAATCTGCAAGGATCTGCACCAATGGGATCCTAGAACAGAAAGGAGAACGGACAGACGCCCCACTCCTAACAGAGAAAGTATCTCAGCTGTCTCCAAGGGAGTCCCGCTAGGGAAACAAACTCGTCTTAAGAGTAAGCATCATGGGCAGCAGTAGATGGATGACGACGACGACGACGACGACGACGACGACGACGACAACAACAACAACAAACAACATATGTTAATGACATCTTTAGAGGTTTCTTGCCTCATAAAGTCATCATAGAGCCTTTCCTTCATTTTTTAATTGTATTTTTTTGTTTTTGTTTCATTCATTCTTTCCGTTTCTGTGTCTCCCTGTCTTTGTCTCTCTCTGTGTGTCTGTCTCTGTCTCTATCCTCTATCTCTATCTCTATTTCTCTGACTACCCACAGGGTCCTTTGTAGAATATCATAGCATCAAGTTTTGTATGTTTATGGGATTCTTGAGTGTGCAGTTGAGAGACAGAAAGAAAATGGATCAAGAAGGGTGAGGAGGTGGGTAGGAACTGAAAGGAATAAAAGGAAAGGGAAGTGTCCTCAGGGTATACTGTATAGAAAAAAACTATTTAATAGCAGAATAAAAAGAAAAATAGAAGTTATATATATACAAATATGTAAAATATAAAAATAGATACAATATCAAATATATAACATAAAAATAGAAGTTATGTATGTCTGAAAATTAAGCAAGAAATATACAACGTGATATTTAAAAATATTACACATTTTATATCATAATACACACACAGACAACTGAGATTAAAATTTTTAATGTGGTTTACCCCTTAGAATCAGCAAGACAACTATATTTTTGTCATAATCCTCTTAGGCACTGGTTTGGGCCAGGTTTTCTGGGAGCAGATCCTGAGAGAAGGCTTTCAATCATACCAAGTCAACTTCCCCAAGCAAAGTTAAAGACAAGGGGAGCTGGTAACGGCGCTCTGTGGAGGTCTTAGCTGGAGGGGAGATGGGTCCCATCCGGCTCATAGTGTTAATAATGAGAATTTGATGTTGCTTTTGACCCAGACTGTCCACATCTGCTCCTTCAGTTGCTATTCACAGGCTACACGCTGGGGAGAGGGTAAATGTGTTTAAGGTGATGGCTGTGAAATATAGTCACATGTCAAGCCTGTGGCACAGTGTGTGATTGGTAAGGGGATCCAGGAGCTACCTTAGTATCAACAAGAGGAATTATAATTCAGCTGTGTACTCTAGCATTTTTCATGCCCTTGCAACATCAATGATGTCTCCAGCATGCAGGACCTTACCCAAATGCAGAAGTCTGCAGAACACAGCACCAAGCTCCACCTGTGACTGAAGCCAGATGCTGCCTTTAATTTGCATTCTGTAATGCACACAGGCTCACAATTGGGCGCAGTGAACAGCTTCTTGCTTTGAACAGCTTGCTTTCAATTCGTTGGTTGTTACAGAAAGAAACCTGGTTTTAAACCTCTAGAATTTCATGACTCAGGATGTTTTGAAACCATTTTCTTTATCAAACTGATTTTCCGATTGTGAAGAGTTTTCTGGGCTTGAATTCCAGAGCCCTTTATGTGTGGATAGGAACCAACATTGTCTCCATGCTGTGTCCAAAAGGAACACTGAATAGAACATTAGGAGAAACAGAGCCCAGAGATGTGAAAACTGCACATCACACTGTATGACATCACACTGTATGACATCACACTGCATGACATCATACTGCATGACATCACACGGCATGACATCACATGTGTAGCAAACACATCGTTGTTTCCACTGCTTCATAACTTCCATGTGTCTAATACCTTTTTAGATTTTATGCTGCTCCTAGAAATACAAATAGATAGCTAAAGGTACATTTATTTCTAACCATGAGCAGAAGTGGGAAAGAAATCATAATAGTTCTTTTAATAACCACAATTAGCTTTCCTCCTCTGCTTCCCCAGCATTATTTATTAGCCTTTTCCTTCTCTTACCAAGATGTTTAGGATGAAGCCTGATGGTGTTCTCCTGGGTCGTATTTATAACCTTGATATGTATGCAGACTTGTGCCCGTTAGTGAACTCTACCCTCTATGATTCTGATCAACATATTTATAATGCAAAAATCCTGTTTTGTTTATTAATGTCTGAGGAATAAATCAAAATGATGAATACCTAGCTATTTAGTCGGTGTCTTTGTCAGGATTCCTTTGCCAAGTGGAAACAAAATAGAAAACATTTACCAAGACTGCTTTTTGTATCATCGACTGATATTTGTGTGCTATGTGTGGTTTGCATTAATATGTTTTTTTAAAATTAAATGTAAATTTTCCTGACAATTTTCCTGATGGTAGTGATTCATGTTGTTGAGATTTAGTTTTTTAAATATGTGTCTACATAGGCATCCTAGAGAGTGTGTGTGTTGTGCGAGAGAATTCAGATTAGCTTGGGGGTCAGAAGAGGTTGGAAGTGTTGAGTTTCCCTGGGCCAGAGGATAGGTTGTGAACTATCGAACTCCACTGCTGGGAACTGAGTCCACATTCTTGCAAGAGTGCCTACTGCTAACTGCTGAGCCTTCTCTTCAGCCCTCCAATGTTCTTGATGCTTAATTGGCTTATAACTGAATTCTCTCTCAGACACTAAGCTTCCATGAACAAAAATCAAAAGTATATTGACCAGTCGAGAACGAGGAAGTGGAAGCTGGGGGAAAACATCACATGCAATGTATTTGCCTACTGTTAGAATCCCAATGGTTTCCATTCTGCGGTGTGCATGTGATGATTATCCTGTGTGTGTGATAGAAGAGCTCGTGGTGTCTAATTACCATGTTGGGGGATGTTTTCCACCCCCATTATTATGTATTTGACACAGATCTAGCATACATATGACAAAATCTCTACAAATAAACACAAAGGGAATAACTCACAACTTCACAGCAAGGCCAGGACAAAGTCATAGGAAAGACTAAAGGAATCACAAGACAGGGGAATTACTGTCCAGTTCTTTGATAGAGTTTTAAATATCCTAAGCTGACCATCCTCAAATAAACTTCTGATTTTATAACAGGGAGAATATAAGAAATTAAGTCTATTTTATTCTAGGAATGAAAGATTGGCTTAACTTTTTAAAATGCAGTAGAAGTTTTTATTAAAATAAGGCACAACACATAAAAACACATCATTTGCCTACTAGATTTAAGAAAAATGTTGGGGTTGGGGATTTAGCTCAGTGGTAGAGCACTTGCCAAGCAAGCACAAGGCCCTGGGTTCGGTCCCCAGCTCTGAAAAAAAGAAAAAGAAAAAAAAAGAAAGAAAAATGTTGGTAAACATCATCTGTGATTTTTCAAGCAGAGAAATTTAGTAAACCAAGAAAAGAAAGGTACTTCCTTATTGTGTAATCAGTATGGTATTGCAGACATCATACTGATTGTGACATAGAGAAAAACTGCTCATGAGAAGAGGGAGGAGGAGGAGGGAAGAGGGGGAGGGGGAGGAAGAGGAAGAAAAAGAAGAAGGAGAGGCGGAGGAAGGAGGAGGAGGAAGAGGAGGAAGAAGAAGAATCAACCCTTCCCACCATTGTTCTCAACACACTATTCTGTGTGAAAATGTACAAGTACTAAGGAATGTAAAATAAAAGACACTATAGTCAGACTTTTGACTACTTTAAGGTTCCTTTCCTATTTCTACTACCTTTTCTCTACTCTTATCCCTTCCAACCCCTCAACACTAGGTAAGAGAAAAAGAAAAGGGGGAAGGAGGAATCAGTATCATTCAACTGCTTTTTGTTGATTAGGGGCATATAGTTGCTTTAGTCACAGAACCCAGGAGCCAGTACTGAGCAGCAGCAGCAGCAGCAGCAGCAGCAGCAGCAGCAGCAGCAGCAGCAGCAGCAGCAGCAGCAGCAGTGGCTGCACCCCTCCTGGGGCACTTGCATTTATACCCTCACAAAAGTCCCCAGAATTCCAAAGTCAGAAGCTTGCAAAACCTATCTGCAACTGACAAAATCAAGCCCCAGCAGAACAAATCAGTTCACTGCTGTGCATGATCTGAATCACCCCACATTCCACACCTGTGATTAAAACAAAATCATATTCCCATACCATTTCTACATTGTTAAAGAAACCAAAATCCTCACCACAAAAAAATGTAGTTATTCTCTGCCAAGGGGTTTCCATAGAAAAACCTTTATCACTGTAGATTAGTGAAAGTCCCAACTAAATGACAGAACTATTTTTAAAAAGAAAAAGGAAAACAAGGGAAGCAAATTCCAGGTAACTGAACGAATGAATGTAATCCTGTAATGAATTACATTTGGTAGAGTAAAATTACTAGATGAAAAACGGTGACTTACAGATTTTGTCTCTCATCCAACAGGTAAGGGGATTATAAACTTCCATCCTTGTTCTTTGAATGAGAAAGCACTGACTAGGGTGATAATGGCCTCAGTCTCCAGGAATAAACACATGTGGGAAAGCTTGAAAAATAAGAGACCATTGCTGCTCTCTGACTAGGTGTTTGCGTAGAAAATCTTTATGACTATAGATTAAATGAAAATCCTATGGATATGACAGAACAATTTTTTTTTTAACGAAAGAGGTAAGGAAAAATAAGGAAAGAAAATTCCAGATAACTGTCTCATGAAATCTAGAGACTCATATCCAAAAAACTAACACTTGATATCTGCGTATTGACACAGAGATATAAGTCAGGAGGGTGTATGATGACAATATTGAATTCTGAAGGCAGTGTATGAGTGATCAGGAGAGCGAGGAACTCCAGTGACTTGGACAAAGGCTGGCAAAGGTCTTACTTCAGTTCCTGTCAGGCTTTCAAGGTGAGAGGACCCTAGCAAGAAGAGTCAATGGACTTTTGTGCCATGTTCATACAGACGTCTAGAAGATATCTGTGCCAACTAAAGGAAAAAATAACCTTTATTTTCCATTTCATCTACCAGCCTCCTTATCCAACCTAAGTGGCAGGAGCATGTGACATAAAGAAAACAGCATGGATCCCTGAATAGGACACAAGAGCAAAGCAAACCACAGTAATGGCACACCTGGGAATCTAGTGGGACTGAGGGACAGCACTGTTAAATACCTGAAATGTGCTTAGATCGTTCTGCAGAGCGCCTTTCTCCCTAGATTTACCGCCGCTCCAGCTGCTAAAAATATGATAGTCAGCACTGGAAAAGATGCAAGAAACAGTTAAAGAGGCATTTGCAAGGAGCCCAAGGTCAAGAGAGAAAACAAAAACCAGACGCTACGTCGTCTTCAGAGTGTAACACTATAGAACGCAGTCTAGACAAATAACTCCGAATCTTAGACAGATTAGCATAGATCCTTACTTAAAAATCTATTTATCCCTTTGCTTTTTTTCATAGAGCATATCGAGATGTAAACAAGGAATTATTACACATGGTAAAGCATTCTGAAGAAATAAAGCATTCACTTGAATCATTATAAATATGAGGATGAAGATTATCAGACAGGAAGTTTAAAATAACTGCGGTTGATTATTGTGCAAAAAATAAGGGAGGATACTTTGAGACATCGACATAAGTAAGGATTTGCAGAAGGTAACTCAATCGATATGCAGAAAAGGCCAACAGTTCACAAATGAAACTTTAGTCAATTAACTGTCTCGTGCACAGCAAAAGAGAACACAAAGTGCAGAGAGACAAGCGACAGAACAGGAGAAACCAGTGCCAGCGGTATGTTGGCTTGGTAACTAGAATACATAAAGCGAAATGGAACACATTCCTTCCTCCTGAGTTCTCACTGGGTCTCCAAGGAGGAGGACCTGCGATGTGAAAACAAAACAAAACAAAAACAAAACAAAAACAAAACAAACAAAAACAGCCAAAAGCTGGGCTCAGGAGTGCTGTGAGGTCAGGTGACCCACATCTGCCGTTTGTTAGTACCATAGCTTCTGTACCCCTCAAATGGGGAAGCAGATCTGTAAAGTTCATGACACAATGGAATCATGGGAGCTCAGAGCAGCTGAAGCACTTCTTCTGCAGGTACAACGCAGGAGCAAAAAACAAAGTTTTTCAGATCTGAGTGACCAGATAAAATATTTAACCAAGTTCACCTTTACAGTGAACGTGTCAAGCTCCAAGTCCTGACCTCAGACCTCCAGAAACTGGCACTAACCCAATGTTGCCCTGAGAACATGACCCTGGTGTGGAACAGAAACTGATCTCCCTGTCCCACCCACAGAACCCCAACGGACCTTAGGCTCTATCTAGTCCCCAATTATTTAAGAGCTCAACAAACTAAATGACAAGGGAGAAAAAGAACCCAATAGGAAGTGGCTAAGGGACTAATATGAACAGTCTCGAAACAAAAGAAACAAACCAACAAACAAAAAAAGTTAAAAAAAAAATAAAAAAGGGCAACTATGACAAAAACCAGATACCCACAGAACATTTTCAAAATATTTAACAGCTTAGCCATCGGAAACATAAAAATCAAATGTATTCGATGATTCCAAAGCTCCCCGGTGATTGTTACTATCGAATGCTGGAAAGTTAAATTCTTATTCACTCCCAGTGAAAACTTACACTGGGAGGCCGCTGAAGCAATCAGGCTGAAGATTTCTCCCTAAAAAGTGAAGAGAGAACTCTTATGTAAACACCTACACCACTCACAGATACACCCCCACCCACCGGAAGGAGGCTGTTTCCAACCACAGAGAATCTTCCGCAACTTTGTTAATAGCAAGGAGGTCGAATTAGCCTAGATGTCCATGGGATGGATCATGATAATTTGGTACCTGTACAATGAAATTTTATTTAGTTATAAAGAAAAATAAAATCTTCAGAGGATTGGGGGGGGGGCTCAGGCTCAGAAAGACCTCTGTTTTTCATTCATGTTCTTACTAGAACCAATACTGCCCTTCTCAATGAACAAGCACCTGAGACACTTCCCGTCCTAACAGATTGGCTCCCCCACAGTAGCTGGAACAAAGTACACCCCTGCCTGTCTTCGGACTCTCGAGTGAACCATTCATGCTTTAAAGCCTTCTAGAGGGTTGCTACTGCAGCATTTGGCTTTTTATTAATATTTCTCGGGAACTCAGGCTCAACTCAAATCTTGCCGTATTTGCTTTTAAGTGACTCTGACAGGCTGTCTTATCTTCTTTTCCCTCTTCTCATCCCTCCTTGATTACTTTAGCACTTTACGAACTCAATTTACATGCCAGAGAAAGTCACTCGGATCTGTCAGAGCTTCTCCTAATGCATAGAACCCATGACCCACCCTGGGGCTCAACAGAGCCACAAAAGCCCTGTACCAATCCCGAGGTCCCTGATGAATTAACTTCCCTTAACTCTAGGGTGAACACAGTCTGGTCTTAGCTAAGTGAACTGGGTGTCATGGGCAGCCACACTTATGCTCAGTTCCTGCAGTATTCTCTTTCCTTCATTTTCTTCTTTACAATTTAATTCTTCCCATGGTTTACACATTCTAGGATCCCAGGAGGCGCTTTAGCTTGTATCTAATCTGTACTATTTTTTTTTTACATGATGCCTACCCCAGGAGTAAGAAACGGCTACCTAAGACCTTTATTAACACTCTCCTTCATTCAATTTACCTTCTAAACAGACAGCTAACAGGAAGAATGCTGCTCATGTTTTATTTTCTTTCCTGTAAACTAATATGTATTTCTTTTAGTGCGTGTTTGTGTGTGTGTGTGTGTGTGTGTGTGTGTGTGTGTGTGTGTGTGCGCGCACCATGTGTGTGACCATGAAACCTGCATCGTCAGGAGAGAGCATTATATACCACGGAGTTGGACAAATTTCAGGTGCTTGTGAGGTGCCATGTGGGTCCTCGGAAACAAACCCAGTTCGTCTGCAAAAGACGCAAGTGTCCTTAACCAGACAACCATCTCTCTATCCCCGACAAATGATTTTTTTCCCCCTATATTTCTTCCCCAGGTGAACAAGCGATTTCTGGGAAGAAATCTCAGATTCAGTTGTATGTCTTATCACCCACAACAAGGCAATGTAGCTTCCTGACGATTCAATTCCAAACATGTTACCTTGCAGATACTGAAATATAGTATCTTCTATCCACATTTGAAAAATCCCCATTCTCCTTTGACAGACTGCATTCATCCAAGAGATAGGCCAGCTTCATATAACGTATAGGAACACTGCTTCAGGAGAGTTTCCTCCACATACAGTTCCCAGCAGACACCTCAGACTGAGGCTCATGTCTGCATTGGTTCCTTCTGTTGCTGTTGTAAACATTACCCAAAGCATCCTGGGGAGTAAAGGGTTTATTTACTCTATAGTCCATGTGGAAGAAATTCAGGATAGGGACGCAAGTCAGGAATGGGGAGATGGGATCTGAAACAGAGAGTATGAAGGAGTGGTCTGCTCCTCATGGCTGCTTCCTTTTGCCACACAGAATCGCCTTCCCTGAGGACGCCCTGCCAACCGTAGACTGGGACCTCCCACATCAGATACTAATCAAGAGCTTAGCTTGTAAAACTGCCTACAGGCTGATCTGATTGAGGCACCTTCTCAACTGAAGCTTCTTCTTCCCAGATTACCGTAGTCTGTGCCAAGTAGATAAAAACACATACAAAAAATAGAATGTCGATAGCACCAACAGCAGAGGTAACCCAACTGCTACTACCCCTGGAAGGCAAGTGACCAGCGAAGATTTGAATGAGAATGTCCTGTGCTGTGTGGTATTTAATCCCCACTTGGTGAATCTGTTTAGTGAGGCTTAGACCTTGTGACGTGGCTGGAGGAGGTATTGCCGCTGGGGTGGACTTTAAGGTTCCAAGGCCTCTCACCATTTTCAGTTCAGTCCCTGCTTCCTCCTTGTACTTTTAAGACATGAGTTCTCAGCTTGCTGCTCAGGCCATCATGAATGGGCATGACAGTGATAGATTCTTAAACCCAAACACATCTTTTTTCCTTCAAGTCGATCGTGACACTTTATTACAGTGATAGAAAAGCAATGAATACACAATCTATGGAAAAGATAGCCGTGTTGAGATGAACCTCATGAATGTTCCCTCCTCATATGACTTAGCTGAAGTAGTACATCTTTGTATTCACTGCGGGGACATAGCTTTTCCTGAGGGAAATGTGAGTAGGTCTTTTGACCACAGATAGGTCACCAATAACAGAAACTATTTCCCCCAAAGCTAGCTAAAGGATGAATTTAACTGAGGTGACTTCGGGAACATGGGGAAGGGGTTTCTTACTAAACTATAGGCAACTTATTGGCAGATGCAACACTGAACTAGAATCTTACCCCACCATCAATTGTTAGTCACATATTCACAAGAAAGGGAAGGGCCTAGTGAAACTACTGTATTGGCTGATTTTGTGTGACGACTTGACACAAGCTGGAGTTATCACAGAGAAAAGAGCCTCCCTTGAGGAAACGCCTCCGTGAGATCCAGCTGAAAGGCATTTCCTTATTAGTGATCGAGATTGGGAGGGCACATTGTAGGCAGTCCCATCCCTGGGCTGATAGACTTGGGTTGTATAAAAAAGCAAACTGAGCAAGCCAGGAGAAGCAAGCCAGTAAGTAACACCCTCCATGGCCACTGCATCAGCTCTTGTCTCTAGGTACCTGCCCTGTGTGAGTTCCTGTCCTACTTCCTTTGGTGATGAACAGCAATGTGGAAGTGTAAGCTGAATAAACCCTTTCCTCCCCAACTTGTTTCTTTGCCATGATGTTTTGTACAGGAATACAAACCCTGACTAAGAACTACCCATGAGCCTTTGCATGAGGGAATGTTAGTAGATTGAATATTGTGAGGCTCATGTGCAGGTAATCACAGCTCTTCTGATTTCAGAGCAGCAAGCACCATTCCAAATCCTTGGAGAATGGAGTGACACTATAGTCAGGGCTAGAAGAGTGGTGCATGGTGACAAGATAAAACCTCTAAGAGAAAAACAAACTTCCTAAAGATGCAAGCAGCTAAGAACATTGCAGCAAAATAAGTGAGATAAAACAAAAGTAAGTGACCAAACGAAAAAATAAAAAGTGTAAAACTAAAGACTTTAGTGTATCTCTGTGGGCAGTTAATATTTTAACTAAGAAGAGGTTCCACAGGGAGTACTGAATGGGACGGTAAATCCATTCCATGAACTCTGTGTATATAATCAACTCCAAACAATAACAGAATTATTGTTCTCAGAGCACATGGAAAATAAACAGAATAAGTCAAATTTTTTGACCCAGATTGTACATGCTTCCTTTGAAAAATCTCCAACCAATATTTTTAAAGCTCCGTGTAATTAAGATAACTTTAAAAATTAGAAAAATGGAGAAAAATTATCTCCCCGGGTGAATTAAAAAGTACCCTTACTTAGGGTTACTATTGCTGAGATGACGTGCCGTAACCAGAAAATTAAGTTGGGGAGGAAAGGGTTTATTTGGCTTAAACTTCCACATTGCTGTTCATCAGAGGAAGTCAGGAAAGAAACTGAATCAAGGCAAGAACCTGGAGGCAGGAGCTGATGCAGAGGTCATGCTGCTTACTGGCTTGTTCCTCTTGACTTACTTATCCTGTTTTCTTATCGAATCCAGAACCACCAGCCCAGGGATGGCCCCACTCACAAGTTCTGGGCCTGCACCCATCAATCATTACTTAAGAAGAAGTACTGTAGCCTTGGGAACATCCAACCTTATGGTAACAATTTCTTAATTGAGGTTCTCTCCTCTCAGATGACTTTAGCTCATGTCAAGTTGACATAAAACTAGGGAGGACAACAGTACTCTATTATATATGCCACATCAAAAATGCCTTACTTGAATTTTAAAATGATTTTTGAGAAACATGAAATAAAAGATACAACTTACCAAATATTGTGAATATGGCAAAAAAAAAAAAAAAAACCAACAAACCAATGCTTAGAAAATCACAGTGTTAAGGCAAGTATTAATAAAAAAAAAAGATTTGAAACAATAGCCTAACTTTCCATATTAGGTAATACAATTAAATTAGCCTAAAGAAAGTATGACAAAGGGTATCTTTGCAGAGACATTTTACTTCCAACTCATAATGATTATAAAAGTAGCATAAGACAAATATCTGGGAGACTCTGTGTTTGATGATTGAATATTGATAAATATAAATGTGAACAAAAACAATACCAGCGATTATGATGTTTAATCTTCATTGTCAACATGACTAGACTAAGAATCACCATAAGAATACATCTCCCTGTGTAAACACACATGTAGGAGTTTCCAGAAAGACTCAGCAAGGAATGGAAAGCCAATTTTGAGTATGGAAGACATCATCCTGTGGGGTGGGATCCTGAGCTGAATGAAAAGAAAAGGAATGACAACACCAGCATTCACCTCATGCTGGTTCTGAAGGCATGGGTGACCAGACACCTCATACCAACACGGTTTTTCTGCTCTGAAGTGCATTCTCCAATTGCAAGACAAAATAAACCCTTCACTCCCTGTCTTGGTTAAGGTTACTATTATTGCTACAGTGAAACACCTTGGCCAAAGCAACCCATGAAGGAAAGGGTTTATTTGGCTTACACTTCCATATCACTGTTCATCATCAAAGGAAGTCAGAACAGGGACTTGAACAAGGCAAGAGGCTGGATATAGGAGCGGATGCAGAGGCCATAGATGGGTGCTGCTTACTGGCTTGGTACCCATGGTTTGCTCAGCCTGCTTTTTTATAGAACCCAGGACCATCAGCCCAGGGATTGCTCCTTCCACAGTGGGATGGGCCCTCCCTCATCAGTCACTAATTAAGAAAGCACTATACACCTGTATTTTATGAAAGCATTTTTTTCAATTGAGGTTCCCTCCTCTCAGATAACCCTAACGTGTGTCAAGTTGACACAAACTAGCCAGTATACTCCTTGAGTTACTTTCCTGAGATATTTGTCATAGCAATGAGAAAAACAATGAACACAGCAAGCCTTTCAATTCTGATTTCTTTTTTATAAGTGTATCCATTTTAAACATCTTTCTCCATTATAAGTCTTAGTATTTATACAGTCTTGAAAAGATGTGTCAAGTCTATGCATTGGAAAATTCAAAAGAGTTAGGAAGTCAATTCCCCTAACTTGACCTGAATGTTCTATGCCATTCATTTAAAGAATTATATATTTACACATAATGACAAACTGTTTCTAAAATTTATACAAAATTCTGAAAGAATGAAAATAGTGAATTGTTTCTTGTTCATAGTCTTTAAGTTTAAGAAAGTCATAAAATCATGACTGAGTAGTATTCGTGGATAGAATACCCTCATAGAACAATTTAATGAGATAAAGAACCATGAGTATTTCAAATCAAATACATGTTTAAAGGACAGAGAAATTTAATGAGGAAAATTTATAGCAGATGATTTTGAAGTTCACACACAAAAGAAATGAAATTCAACATAAACTTTACACCTTAATTAAAAATGGAAACTATGGTTAAATATAAAGTGAGTGGACACAGAAAAACTTGAAAGAAATATGAGACAATTTGCATAATGTTTGAATTTTGATGTTTTAGTCATAACAATAAGAACACAATCTGTAAATTTTCAATTTAATGCCATAAATATTAAAGGCTTCTTTTCTATGACACTATTTAATAGTAAAATAAAAGGGTAAAGTATACTGGGCAAAAATATTAATAAGTCTTTTATGGAGTAGAGGAAATATATATATATATATATATATATATATTCCATGGAGAACTTTTACACTCAATAAATAGATTAAGCTTTTAAAAAATATGAGGAAAATATGAAAACACTGTAGCAAAAATGTTACTTGATATAGAAGTACAGTGAGATATTCTTATGCATTCATTATAGTCAAAACAGTAAGCAAAATTCATTATAGACAACGCAATTAGTGATGTTAATTAGTTTTCTGTGGGCTCCATAGCAAACAACTATGACTGAATGAATAGCTTTGTTACACTGCTGTTTCAGATGTTAGAAAACAACAAATCAACAGGCTGCTAATGTTGGCTTCTCCTGAGAATAGGCAGGGAAGATCTACTGCACATCGTCCTTGTGCGTTAGAGTTGCTCTCTCCCTAATTCCAGGGGCCTCATCTTTTCTCTGTGTATATCTCACTACCCTTGTTAATGCTTTGCATAGAGACACACCCAGTTAGGATCCATTTGAATGTCCTCTTTTTGAGTTGATTACTTCCCATAAATACCATCTCCAGATAAGGTTATACCATGAGATACTCAGTATTAAACTTAAACATAGGAATTTGCAAGAGGGCAGAGAACCAACCAACCATAGATACCGAAGACCTTCATGGTTGGTGAGAATTGGAGGAGACATAGAACTAAATAATCAATGGAAAGGATTTTTTTTCCTTGTCATATAGATCTCCAGAACCACTTAATCCACAGTGCTATTTCAGAACACCAATGCACAGGGTTCAACAACTTTCAGAACTAATTGATTCACTCAAGAACAATGAAACATTTATATTTGTTTCCTCCTTACTGGATGACCAGTGACTACAAGGAGCACCTGATTTAAGTCAAGAAGCAAATTCCTTTAGTTAAAAGTAGTTTTCCTGACTGCATCACTGGAATTCAGCAATGCCCTTAGGCTGAGACTGAGTTGAATTACTTCTATTGTTGTCCAAGGAATTCTCTCTCTCTCTCTCTCTCTCTCTCTCTCTCTCTCTCTCTCTCTCTCTCACCTTTCACAGATACTACCATAAGAAATATGGCAAGTATATAAAACTACAAGAAGAAGCCATGGCAGGACAATGGAGGCTGACATAAAGATTCCGCTCTGTGTATTTACAGGTTGTTATCAATGTTCTCAAGGGATGGATGGTACCGGGTTTTGTATGTTTAAGTGGGCAATTATATTTTATCAATCGGATCTAAGGTTATTGTGTTGTGTGTTCTTTTATGTGACGGTTTGAGTGTAGGAAAGTGTGGGGTGGCTGGAGACACTGGGCCGCCACAGAATTGGGATGTGTTTCCACCAAGATATCTAGCAGATATCTTGAGGCACCGTGGTGCCGGACCTAGCAGGTAAAAGACAACTATACTTTTTTTATTTTTATATTTTTACAACAACAGATAGCAAACTAATGTGATGGGCAAGAATCCACTAGTAATCCTAAGAGTTGAGAGAAAGTTTTTATTTTCTAAGAGGAGGCCAGTGCCATGTTAAGTCATGTGATATCTCAAACATGGAGAATTTAACAAAGAAAAGGGAAGCAGCCTGGGCTGGCAGGCTGTGGGTCCCTGCTGTGTGATAATAATGGCAGCTCAGAGTTAGAGATTAAAAGCTGCTTTTTTAAAAAAGTTGTTTAGGAAGTCTTTCAGGATACTCATATTCTTTTTAACGTGGGCTCCACGGGAATTTTGGGTTGAAATCCTAGTTAGACAAGCTACTTTTTAATTACAGGTATTATTAAAAGGTGATTAAGTTTGTTTTTAGAAAGAAGAGAGTAAAGAGATTACCTGAATCAGGTGGGGATTTTCATCCACGGTTCAGAACTTAGATATGGAAAAATTAGTCACTACCTCCAAGTAGAGAGTTGTGATGAATGTCTGTAACACCAGTGAGAGTGAATGCAGACATATATGATAGAAATTATTAAGGTTAAATAAAAATCTGTGGCTCTGGGTAGAGAGCTTGACAGATTGAGATATTTTGGGCTAAAGTCCTGGTTTGATATGTTGCTTATTAATATTGGAATTGATAGAAAGTATTTGGTTTGTTTTATGAGTTATCCTGCTAAAGGCCATATGGCTCGTTGATGCTGGCTAGGGAGGGTTTGTGGTTACTTTTGATATTTACCACAACAGGAAGCTCGAATTCTCTTAACGTGGGCTCCACAGGAATTTTGGGTTAATTTCCTGATATTATAGATTACAAAAGCCTATCAGTCTCATTGTTTAGCTTGCTTCCTTTTTAAAAAATATTGTTTAGTCTTCATGATGGGTGTGACTTTGAGTTTTATGGTTATATTATTACTATGGGAGAGAGTGCAAGACACAAGCTTTTCTGGTTTCAGACTAAGGAACACAGTATTTTGGGAGAAAGATTTTGTCTTTGTGTTTTTAAAAAGTGTGATTAGGCTCTGGAAACCTCACAGAGTCATACTGATCAGATTTGATAGAGGTAGACCGCCTAAAAAATTAATGCAGGAAAATCTAACAAAAAGAGATTTTGATTCTAAACTTTTGTCTTGAGAGTTGTATTTTACAGAGTGTGCCTACTTGGATCTAATTGTAGAATGGTGATAATTGTACTCAATTTATATATAAGTGAAAAGGCTTTTTAACTGGACAAAAAGGGGGAAATGTTGTGGTTTGCCCTGAAGTTATCTGTATTTTGATGCTAATTCCACTGCCCCAAGGACAACTGCCTTGTCGTATACTCAGGAATCAGGTGACTTCACCAGAACCTTCTCCCCATTGAATTTGTAAAGTACAGGTGAGGTGCAGGTACAGGATAGAAGGAGGCCTGTCATTAGAGGAGAAGGAAGGATGGGCAGGAGAGAAGTTTGAAGGAAGAGAAGGAGACAGGAGAGAAAGGAAGAGATGGGAGGGAGAGAGAGAAGCCATGGCAGGACAATGGAGGCTGACATAAAGAAATTACATATATAATCTCTCTCTCTCTCTCTCTCTCTATATATATATATATATATATATATATATATATGTGTGTGTGTGTGTGTGTGTTAGTGAAAAAATATATATATATATGTGTGTGTGTGTGTGTTAGTGAAAAAAAAAAATATATATATATATATGTCTGTTTCCTAACTGCATGGTGTGAAAGTCTATAACACTTTAACTAATAATAAAAATGACATCTTGTTTGCTAATTCCACTCAGTAAATGAATAGAGAGATAGATGATAGGTAGATGCATACATAGATACATAGATACATGGATAGATACATAGATTCATGGATACATAGATACATAGATCATGACCAAAGCTCTGGGTTCTAGTAGAAATGGCTAAATCTAGATTTGGTACAGAATAATCAGATCCATGTCATCTTTTAATGTCAGAAAATAAGAAAGTGCTAAGGAAAATATAGAAAGAGCAGCAATACACATAAGGGACACTGAATTCAACATATTAAATGAACTAAACTTCTATATAATATAAGTGAAAGAGTATATATGAATATGTATAAGCCTACATATGCCTATATATGTTATAAAGATATAACATGCTAGCATACATTCACAGATACCTTCGTAACAAACATGGGAGATATACAAAACTATAAGAACATGGACAAGGTAGAAAGAAATAGTTGTTGCTGAGCACAAATGAGCTAAACACTAAATCTATAGAATAAAATAATGCACTTTTTTATACATAACACACATGCTGGGTCAGTTCCATATAAATGCACACTTCAGAAGAAAAACTAAGTGTGCTCGCATGTTTAAGGTGTTGGGAGACCCCCAGCTTAATGTAGGTGACAAATGGTTGTGAGTTACTTATATGTGACACATTCCCATTGAAATAAAATGGTGGGAAAATGAATTGAACTAAGTAATTGAAAAACTGTGCTTTGACCTAAAATAGTTCAATGACCAAGGCTCAAATACTTTGAAGGACATGCTATGGAATGATGGTATTGGAATAGACCCTACCCACAAAGGAAGAAACCAGAACTCATGCCGGCATGGTGTCTGAATTCAAATGGAGATTAATGTTTCTTATCAGAGAAGCCCAACTGCCAAATTATAGAAACAAATGAATGATACTAAATGGCAAATCTCGACCTCTCGACCAGCACGTGAGTGCACACACTGCAGGGAGAATTAAACTAGCAGGGAGAACTTCAAGGCAGTTAGACATTTTCCATAGCCATAAAACTGTTCCCCCTGCATTTGCCAATGATGCTCACTACAGTACAAACTTCTAAGCCCCTCCTCAAGAAGGAGAAGTCACTGTCAGAGGGGAAGCCCAGACTTAGTGACGGGCTTTTAACAAATACATTATGTAAAGAGAAAAAGGAGTCAGTTTATACTGAGGAAACATACATGTGTCTCCTCAGCCACTTGAGCAAAGTTAATGTTCCTAATGAAAACTCATACCGTATCCACACATACCCTGATACGCTATGAGGAATGTGTAGTGACTAGTTTTCTCCTCTATAATACCAAAGAGCAGGATTTACACACAGACACATTTTCTATATGCGCTATCATGTTAGGGTGGAGGTCACATATAATTACACTGTATATTTGCTTTCAAAGTTCTTTGACACATTTATCATATGTACAGGGAAGCAAAAAAAAAAAAAAACCAAAAAACAAAAACAAACAAACAAACAAACAAACAAAAAAAAACCCAAAAAAACCCCAAAAAACAAAAAACCCAAACCCAACAACATGGGATTATGCGTCTCTGTTCACACACGCTGAGCACATCCAGACATGCCATGCCTGCATCAAGAAGCAGTACATTACCACGACTTCAGGAGCCTCCCTGTGAAATCATCACATACCACACACCCAACAAATTACCCAGTGATTATCAATAAATAGTTCTGTCTCTTCTGAACTCCATATAAAATGAAATCGTAGAATAAATTTGTATCTACTGCCTTTTGTGAGACATTATCAGGGTTTATTTATGTTGGTAAGAAAATGATAAAGATGCCCCGATTTGCGGAAATTCTGTCTATATATCAATAAGATGTAGCTGTTGGGTGAATTTAGTGGTTATTAAATCATCACTCATGGATATAAACAAAAAGCAAATGATATGCAGAATGAGAGGAGTTTGCGATTTCATAGCAAATGGGAGAGTATTTCCATGTTCAATCCAGAATAGACAATAAAGTCTCTCTGTAGAAAACTATGCAGAAGCCTATCTCAAAAGTGGAGAGATGTATCTCTTTAATGCACAGAAATCCTGAAGGCCATTCACATGCATGCAATCTGTTAATATGAATATTAAATATTATTCTAATAAAGGCAGACTCTTTTGCTACTAGATGAGGATAGTATCAATTTTATCTTAAGAAGGATACCCTGATAAGATGTCAAAATGCAGCCTAACTTCCTAAAATTCAAACATACAGTCTTGGCACATGGCTAAGGAGACAGACTAACAAATGAAGAGAAGAATTGAGAGTTATTTTCCATTACTATAGATATGCACACATCTTGTATACATAACCACATATTTTAAATTAGCTATGAAAATTGCTTGTTAAAATGGTATTAAACTACATGGAAAAATTGTGCTATCAGCATCTTTTTAATTACTGTAAACACAATAAATTCTAAAAGTATTTAAAAAAATAAAACTTATGTTGGCAAAACTATAAAAAGAATATATACAGTTTCTTTACATTAAAAGTAGCAATAAGCTGGAAAAATTTAAATATTTATCAGACTGAATCATTGAATCAGTTGTAGAACATCCCAATAATGGATTCCAGAATGCTCTAAATATATCTGTGATGTGTATTAGTGAGAGCTGTTCTTGAACAATCTTTGAGCTACACAAGAGAGTATAAAACAACGGTAAGAAAGCTATCTACAGTATAATGGCATTTAGGTAAGAAAGGGGACACATAAATAGATAATGGATTATAGGCACAATGATGACAAAGACAAGATGCATGATTATATTTTCAAAACATAAACTTGGGAACAATGAAAACATTTTAAAGTAATTACTTGTAAAGAAATGAATGCTCTTAGAAGACTTCTGTGAATTTCTTTACAAAGATTTGACTTTGGAATCATGCAAATACTTAGCTATAAAAGAAATTTCTGTTATAAGATACCCCTAAGAGGAAAGCAAATGAATACAAATGAGCTTTCGATCAGTGTCATAGACATAGGAGAGGAACTATGCCAAGGATGTTTCAAAAGCAGTTATTAACTATATACCTCTCATGTCATAGGCATTGAATAAGATATCTCACAAGGAGTGTGACGCTTTCCTTGTAATTTTTTATAATGGTGCTAGTTTTTTTTGTTTTATTACTATAATGAAGTTCCTGAGGTAGGATAACTTTAATAAGAAAGACAGCTTATTAATTAACAAATAAAGAAGGGGCTGAACGCCTAAACAACACAGGACCTGCTCAGTTCAGACAGGTATTCAACACATGGCAGCAGCATGTGAAAGCAAACAGTCTTCCATCTTCCATAGGATTTCTTGGAGATGGAGGGAGACAGTTATTGGCAAAGGTCCTAGAAAAACCAAAGGACCTATTACTAAGCCCCAGCTCTTAAAGATACACTCGCTGTCCCAGCACTGCGACCTAGGGACGCTGCTCTCAACATGTGAACCTTGAGGACAAACTATAGCAAACACAAGTTAGTGCTAGAGTCCATGTAGACTTTCTAAGAATACATGTTTAATAAGAATAAAGCAAAGTATTAAGTCATGGTAGAGGATTCGAGAGGTGGCTCAGATGAAGAGCACCGGATGCTTTTCTAAAGAACCTATGTTAAATTCCCGGAATCCACATATGGCTCACGACAGTTTGTAACTCTAGTCCCCACTGATGCAATGCTCTCTGCTGACCTCTAGGGTCACCAGACATATGCGTGGTACTCAGACACACGTGCAGGCAAAATACCCACCCCATAAAACAAAGACTAAGTATCTAATACTGATGGTAATAATCTCAGATTGATGAGGAAGAACCTTCATGGATGAATGTAAAGAATATAGTTATTGAATGGAGGAGGATGAACAGGAAGAAGTCTGAATCTGGAGGTATGAGCACCGTTATTATCTCAATTCTGACCGTAGTGATTATTAACATTAGAAACAAAGACCAAACTCCTAAGAACCGCATTGAAAGGAAAACATTGATCCTTGTAGTGTTCTAGTACAGAACTATTCCCTGTGGGCACAAGTATTTGAACATCTAGTTTCCAGTTGCAGGTGATGTTCGGAGATGTTTAGGACTTTCAGGACACAGAGGTTTGCTGGGAGAAATAGGACATAGGGATCAGGTTATGCGAGTTTGTGTCTCAGCCTGAGTGGTGGAATATGCCACCCAGCTTCCTGCTCTGACTCCCTGCTGTCATGAAACCATAATCCAATAAGCTCTTTCCTCTAGAACATGCTTATAATCATGGTGTTTATTTTTATCATGGCAGCAAAAAGTAGCCAATTAAGTTGTTACAACCAGGTAGTGAGTATTGCTCTGAATAATGTGAATGTTGTATTGTAGTTTAGAAGAATGTAGAAACCCTCAAAACTTTAGACTAGAAAGGCCACTGGATGATGTGAGCCAAGCTTAATGTGCAACTCAAATGGTTTCAGATTGGAACAAGACTAAATTGCTAAGGGGGTTAGAGGGCATCTCTGTGATATTTGTGGCAAAAATCCTGTTTCTTAATCATGTGTGGGGGATTTTTTTTGATACAAAATAAAAGCAATAGACATTTTTTAACATCAGAAATCGCAAGGCAACTTGACTCTCGGTAGAATTATTATTACTGATAATTCTTTTACTGGGCAGGACAGGTTATATACAAAAAGTACAAATGTACAGTTTGTGGAAGGAAACACACTAGAAAGATTCATGATACCGTCAAGGCAGTCGCTGAGAGAGAGGCACTGTGATTTTTCTGTCGATTAAAATCACAGATGAGAAGTCTGCTCTACGTTGAGAAAACCCAGACCTGGAGAGCAAGGGCACACACAGATAATCCCACAATTTATGAAAGAGAGCCAGAGGGGTTGGCTATTCTTCAAAAGAAATTGTCGCAACCTCTGAAAGATGCAGCAAATGTAATTCAAGAGGTTCATCCCAAGATGGCAGCCGAAGATGGCAGTGCCGTCCTCGGAATTCAGAAGCACCAAGACTGCAAAGGTGAGAGGGTCATGGATTCTTCCTCCAGAGTTTCAGAGCATTGAGGCCAAGCAATACTTAACCACGTGGCCATGAGACACCATTGCATGAATCTGTGAAAAATGATGCTTGGGTACAGCAAATATCCCAAGACATTGGATGGCCAGAGCCATAAGATGTCCATGGAGCAGACAAAGCTCCTTAGAGCAATATGAATACCATCCCAAGAGAGATATTCACGGTGTCGTCAGCAAACTGGATGAGTAAAGCCTTTGCAACTAACATTCCAGACCCTTCACGTGCAGCTACAGGATTTGCTCTTTGCCGTGCTTAATCTCACTTTAAACCTGTAATTTTTTTCAGTACTCCCCCATTGTTTTTGTTTTGAAATAGGAATGTCTATTCTGTGCCGCTGAGTATAAGATTTATATAACGTGACTTTACAGGGGTCGCAACTGATAAACTGCCTTGAATATTAGTGACTTTAGACTTTGTGACTCTAAAAAAACTTTGAGATTGTTAAAAGTTATTAGAACTATTAAAGTTGGACTAAATGCAACATGTAGCATAAAGTGGTCATGAGACTGTGAGATCCAAGCTACCCTGTGTGGTTGTTCGAATAAAAAATGCAACCCATACACCCACGTATTTGGACAGTCGGTTTCCAGTTGATGGTGCTTTTGGTGGGGCTTATGGAACATTTAGGACATGGACCCATCCAAGAGGAAATGGACCATTGAGAACAACCTATAGCCTTTCCTTATGTTTGCTCAGTATCTTAGCTTAACGTATGATGGAATGCTATCAGTCAGCTTTCTGCTCTTGGCCCCAAGAGCAGAAATTTTATGCCTTCCTCAAGAAAAGGTATTCCTTATTTCAAAGTGCAAGTCAAAATAAATTATTCTATAAATTGCTTTTGGCCATAGTATACTTTTATCATAGCCACAAATGTAACTAATACAGCTGACAAACAAATTTCTCATCTGTAATTTGAGAAATAAAGGAAAGAAATGAATCACATTTCCCATTATACATAGAAAGTAGTATTGACAAATGCATAGAAGGTAGAGAAATAGCTTTTGCTGAATTTTTCTGAATAATTAATAGATGGGTGATGAACAGTGGCATTAGACTGAGAAGAACCCCAATGATAGAATAGAACGTACCACTGATCATTAATGATTGATATCTTCACTGAAGAGAAAAAGTGAGGCGTAGTGTGTCTTGCCATAGGGAAAGGCAACACTTTTCATGGTAACTCTCACAAAACTGGGGCATGAAGAAGCAGCTGAAGAAACCTGTTCCCAATGAAACCAAACTTCAATTAACATAGAAAGCTGTATTTTCAGCCACACCATGAAGAAGCCACTTACAATACCGTGTAAATCAACTCCGGTGACTATTTACCCATTCTAGCTAATTGGGTAGTTTTTATAAAAATTAAACTGCAAAGTAAATAAGAAACAATTGGAAATGGAACTTCAAATAACCATAAAAACCTATAAAATAACCATGATATGGAGTGCCTTAAAATTGACATGCATATCAGCCTGTTAAATATATGAAGGGATTATGGAATAATTAGAAATGTCACACATTGATTCTATGTGCAATATTGTTTTATGCTACAAAAGTATTCCTCCAAAGCCTGCATTGCAATATTTGATAGGAAACAGCATACTATCTAATATTTTCTTTAACTCATAGGAAGTGGGGTAATGACAGGAAGTAATGAAGGAACCAACAGATGATGAATTTTAATGTTGGTGATAATAACATGATGTCTCCTTGCCTCTTTTTACTATCAACACACTTGAAACTTTCCTGCTACAAATTTATAAATGAAAAATACAAATATGAACCACCGAGAGTGGTTAAGTTATTAAGAACAATAGATTCCTATGAAAACAAAGTAACTTTTCTGAACTCCCTTACTATACATAGGCATCATGCAGAAAAAGGAGAAAGGAGAACATGGAGTCAGCTTTATGCTCCTCAGAGACAGAGAGAGAAGGCTCAGGAGGAAGTAGGGAGATGAATGTATGGAAGGGGGCACCGATGTTTGGGCTGATATCACAAAAGAGACTCACCCGGCATCTGAGAACTTTCAAGTGAGGAATTGTCGCCATCCACTTGGTCTGTGGGCTATTGTATTAGTTAATGATTGACATGGGAGGATTTGTCCCCTGTGGGTACCCATCTCTGAGCTGGTGGAACTGAGAATATGTCAGGGAGAACAAGGGTCCTCCATGATCTCCTCTTCAACTCCTACCTCCGTTTTCCTGCTTGGGTTCTTGCTCTTAAAGCTCTCATCCACAGTCTGTAACTTGTACAATGAAATAATTCCTCCAAATTATTTTTGATACAGGATGCCTAATTTGATAATAGGATAACAGGAGAACAAATATGCATTTGCTCTTCTAGCACCAATGGGACTAAGAAGGAAAGTTGGCGAGCACCAAAGTTGGTGGGTGACTCTGAGGAAACAGTGTTTTCCAGATAAAACAGGGTAGACACACACATGAACTCACAGCAAATATGACAACATGCTTAAGGCTGCACAAGATCAAGTCAGACAAAATCCCAGCTTGGAGCATGGCAGGGTGGACATAAAATCCCACCACTATCTGGAGAGTTACTGGGGATTCATTGGTGTTAGGAGAGGAAAGGTTTTAAATGGTATCACTTGGTATATTCAACACACTCCATGACAGACCCCATACTCAGGATTAGTCAGCCAACACAGCAACGCAGACTGGACTCAAATGGAAGGAGGGAAAGAAGAAGGGAAAGAGGGAGAGGGAGGGAGGGGGGGAGCATGTTTTATGAAACATTCAAGAAGTAATAAAAAGTAATCGCAAAGGAATTTTTAGAGAAAGAAGAGTACCAGGCAGTCTCCTGTGACCCAGTATCTCCTGGAATACGGCTGCCCGAGGAAGACTGGAAAATGTCAGTATCAGTGGTCCTGTTAGAGTGGAGGGGGAAATTGAATAGGGTCTTACTCCTTGTCAAAGAACCACAGGCAAGTAATGACTGCTGTGAGGAGCGTTAGCCTCTCCCAAGAATGAGCCCACGTTGGTAGTTCAGTGTGCAGAGGTCAGCCCTTAAATCATATACTCACAAGCAACTAAGTTGTTTGTATTAATATGTGTATTAGCACACTTGCAGGTATGCTACATATGTGTGTAACTACAATGATCAAAAGCTATCAACTAGAGAGTGTGGGGCTATGGGGGAGGTCAGAGGGAGGGCACCTGAGAGAGGCTGAAGGGATGAAAGAGAGGGAGAAAGTGATATAATTTTAATATAATTAAAAGCATTAAAAATTATAAATCAAATGCAAAAGAGACCTAATTAAGACTGAAGGTAAAAATACAAAAAGGAGAGAATTAAAAAGGAGAGAGTGAAGGGGGAGCTATCCAGAAACTATAACACTGATTGTCCTTTGTCTCTCTCTCTCTCTCTGTTTCTCTCTCTCTCTCTCCATGAAATACACTCATCCAACAGCAAACACTGTATTGTTTTCTACTGTACCTTACAAAATAGCTGAAGCCAAGTCATTACTACGCAAAGTCTCTCTTTAAGGTAACATATAAAGATCAGGTAACAGCTAAGTTGCTGTTGTTGTTGTTGTTGTTGTTGTTGTTGTTATCATTATTTAAACAACAAAGTAGCCATTGGACATTTTTGCACCCTTCTTATTTAGGTAACTTAGAGCACCACTGCCCTGGTAGTAAAATGAAACTAGCAATATCCAGTAGCTGAGGTGGAAGAAAAACGTTGAGATCTTTTTCAAATAAAGACATTTTATGAGCATCTTTCTACTCTCTTTGCACATATTTTTCATTTCCACATCTTTGGAGTCAGACCCCAAGTGCTGTTAGGTCTCACACAGTACAAAGGGTAGACGGTTTACTGGACTCTGTTAATTCATAACGTAAGATGCCAGGCTGCACTTGCTACTCCATCAGCTGAGTTCTTTCCTACACTACCAAATATTAACTGCGTGTTTTCTCGTGTTTGTAGAAAACTCTGGAAGGGGGAGAATTTTGAATATCTGCAAATGCTCCAATTATCCCTCTTTTTTTTTTTTGTCAGTAATTTATTTTTGAGATGACTGAGAGTCTTAATGACTTTAGGTGACTTTTGTTAACAACACCCCAAATTAAGTTTGGATCACGTCCCAGGTGCAAATGTTATCAGTTCAAGTGCTGTGAATAAAGGTTAATTTGGAACAACTGACAAAGACGGTAAAAGTTTCTTCTATCTTATTTTTAATTTTTTTTTTGTGAGGGACTATTCTGCATAATCACAAAAGTTTCCAAATGCGTTTTCTATTCATATTTCTTTTCGCTCTTCGTAATTACCCATAATGCCCATTCTTCCCTTTTATGATGAAACCCTAATACGGTGATGAAATGTGGGCATTCAGGTGCTGTTAGCCATAAATCAACACTTTGGGGGCTCAATGGCTTTCCATTTATCTCCGAGATGCAGCGTTGAGGATTGATGCATCCTAACTGTGCTCTACAGCATGGATTTTCATGTGAATGCGAGTGCTCGCGTTGAGACAAAGCAAATCATTAATCTGAATCTAAACTTTCTATTAACTATTCAGATTCTTATTTCCCTCCACTTCCCCTGCCCCCTTCTCTTCTCAAGGTCGCCGTACGGTTTCCCAGGGCTTTTTTGAAAATTTGCCTCGAGTTTTCTGTCTCTGGCTGTATGGAGGCGCTGGTGATTATTTCACAGCCAGAAAACGAAAGTTGGAGGAACCTTGACAGGCCACTCGGGGCAGGATTCACATCACCAGGATTTATCTACTTTAGAAACGAAACAGTTAACCTAATCATCTCATTTTATTGCTAATTTAGAAAGGCTTTTCCCCCCTGCGAAGTATGCTCTCACTTTTCTAAACTCACTGCTTATGACCTGAGCCTTTTATTCATCGTGCCATTACCAACAGCTAATCCCTCTCACTTATTGATAATTGGACAAAACTGGACAACATGCCAAGTCCCGAACACCGCATGCCCCCGAGGCTTCTATTCAGCTATTCCTCCCAAACCACATTGCTTTCCAAGTTTGGTTCTTTTATGGCCTATCAATGGGAAACCAGTGTGAGATTTTCTCACTGCTTAGGAATTTGGCCAATTTTAACCTACCCATTGAACATTCTTCTTAGGAAGAACCACGGTGTTCGTGGTTCGTACGTCTTCCTTTTCTTACACTTCCGTGAACAGCCCACAACTCCTGTTTACTCAAATTATTGCTTTAGTGTACATGTTTAAACCATAATTATACAATAAGTATCTCTTCCAGAACTTCGTTTGTTTTGTGGATCTGACGCAAATTCAATGGAGAGCTACCCCAGTGTCTGGGACTCATGCAGATTTATCACAGGATTAAGCCACAGGCCCTACTTTCAATCTGCTTAATTAGTTCTTGAAATTGTAGAAGCCTATGATTTGATACTAAATAGAAATCAATGCCTTTCTTAGAGGGGGATATTCCATCAAAATTTGAATCTGTATTTCTACATGTACGTGGAGTTTAGGAAGTATTTTCTGTCTTCAAGCTTAGTAAACATATTTAATGGCATCTGTCTGCTTGAAACAAGCCTTGGGGCATATGTTAGGAAGCAAGGACAAAGACTTTGGCAACTGAATTATTACAGAATGAAATTAAATGCTTACAACTGGGTAGCATTCATAGATGCTCACAAAGAGAGGACAATACGGTTCACACATTCATGGCTTGAATTTATGCCCTTCTCAGCTCAATGGGATAACGTTGGCTGCCTTTCACACCTCCACACAGCTGCAGAGAAAGCAGAGCCCAGGAAGGGGCACTGGAGCCTCTCAGCTTTGGTTCTCCTTCTGACCTTCTTTGCAAAAAATAAATTTTTTTTCTTCCAACATGACCATGTTTCCTCACAGCCTTTAACATACTTCACATGTTGCTTTCCCTAGAAGTCTGATATTAAAACACAGATGGGAAGCCATGCATTTTATTAAATTTAAGCGCTTATGTTTAGAAAGGATGGGAAAGTAGCCAGTACGTGGATTGAAATGACACTCGAGAGTTTAAAAAATTGGCCATTTAAGGAAGTTAACTGACTTCAGTCACAGGAAGAAGAAGGAAAGAAAAAAAGAAAGCAGAATAAATATTAAATGGCAAACATGTGGGAAAATAGGCAGGCACCATGTTAGAGCAGCGTTCAGTCAGGCATGGTGTCAGATCCCTATTTTCAGTGCCAGGGGCTGAGGTAGGACAATTCAGACAAGGACAGCCACAGTCTGCAATGTGATAACTCTTCTTGAGAAAACAGGGAGCCGCAGTATATTGGTGGAAAAGGGGCTTAGTATGTTCAAGGCTTTGATTTAATCCCTGTCACTACAGTTAAAAAACGTTTCAATATCTCTCCACCTAAGTACATTTATCAAATCTTCAAAACCTAACTTTACTGTAAATTAGACAGACGCAGAGAATTGTCCTAGTAACTGTCTTATCAGCACAGATGTGGCATCAGTCAATTTTCTCATTGTGGTAGAATTCTATGACAAAGGCAACTTCAGGGGGGAAGGGTTTATTTGCCTAGAGGATGGGAAATAACAGTCCTTCATGGAAAGTCCTGGCGAAGGAGGGGCTTAGGCTGCATGGTCATGTACCGTCTGAGTCAGGACATAAAGAGCGATAAATATATCTGCTCAGTACTCTGTCTTGTTTTTATTGAATCCAGGACTCCAGGCCTTGGAATGGTACTGCCCACACTTAGGGTGAGACCTCCTTGTCAATTTACCTAATCTAGATAATCCCTTAAAGACATTTGTTTCTGTCAGGATTATAGATTTCATCAGATTGACAATCAAGATAATTCGTAACATATTGATGCATTCATTTATTCAGTTACCCCACACACACACCCCGCACCAATACAATCTCCGCTCAGCTCTGTTTTCAGACTGTCCATGTTCACAGGATGTGGTCAAGACACTTCCAGTTCCCATCATTGAGTGGTTCTGGATGATGAGCACGTGGGTGGGAGGTGCAGAAAGATGGCTGTCCTCCAAAAGGAAGAGCCAGACTATAATCCCTCCAGCACCTGGGATCGCCACCATGATGCCAGCTCAGAGACTCCCACATACTCTATGGGCTTTACCACAGATAGCACGTTAATCTGCTTTCAGTTGTTTCCGATGACAGTGGGACGCGCCTTAGAAAAACTGACAAAATAGTCCCGTATTTATGTTCGCGTTGTCGTTTGTTTTCTGCATTAGGGTTGGTATACCCTAGATCGGTTCTGCTCTCTCTGTGCAGTCTTATCTGGCTGGCATTGAACTCTCCATCCTCCTGCCTCAGCCTCAGCCTCCTAGGCACAAGGAATGCAGTTGTGTGGCACCGCTCCTGTCTTAAATAATCGTCTATGGTGTGGAGATATCATAAAAGTTCTTAGGAGAGTAAAAACACATTCGAGATTCTATATATGCTTCTCAAATGGAGCTTTGGCATTTATTTTCTGGGATTAAGAAACAGGGAGGCATCTGAATATGAACAGGCATTGTCTAGCATGCAAAGAGTTTAGGGGTTTTATTCCAACAACATCCTGCCCCAGGAATGCCAGAGGCATATGGAACATGTTTATTTAGTATATGAACTAGAACCACTCATGCTGTATGGATATTTCCATGTGCCTGTTTTCCTTGCTACTCGTCAATTCTTTATCTTTCCCAAAAGGATCCACATGCTCCTTCCTTATCCGCCTTGTTTGGGCCAGAAGCAACACTCAATTCACTGAATCCTCAGCTAGCTCACAGTAAGGTTCTGCTCAAAGGCGTCCACAGGTGTACTTGGAGAGACCAGTGATGTTGGAGGTTGCCATGTCCAATAGTCCTGTGGGCCACTTCAAACTGTGTCAGCCATCCATCTGTAACATGTTCAATCCAGAAGAATTAAACCCAAAGACGAAGAATCATTGTTTGTGAAGAAAATGAATGAAGGTAATCCTAAAACATAGCTTTTATAAATTAAAATATTATTGGAACAGAATTTTGATTCATTTTTGAAAGAGAGAGACAGATGGAGAGAGACAAAGAGACAGAGACAGAGAGACAGAGACAGAGATACACGGTCAGCACCCAGGGTGTGTGAGGGGTATCTTTCTGAATACCTCTGATTGCCCTGGAACTCACTAGGTAGACCAGTCTGGCCATAGAAACCCCTGGCTCTGCCTCCAAAGTAATGGGAGTAAAGACCCATTTCTACCCCAGTGCTTGAATTCTCAGTGGATAGTAAATGAGGACTTGCAAACCTAACCTAACAGTCATGGGTGGGCTTGGGGTCTGATGTTGGCCCCACCAACTCACTTATACCTCCAAAGCTCTCTCTACTGCAGCTGTCCCTGTGGAGTCTCTGGGACTCTGGCCCTCCCTGAACCAAAGACAGCTTAGCAGAGTAACAGTACTGTGAGTGCTGGAGTGTTCCAGATACTTGCTGTCAGTTCACAAGTACACTCTCATTTGTTTAGGACAGATATGGCTGTGTCTGATTTGGAGGGCACATTCTTTGTGCCTTCCAAGCTATGCAGAATTATTTTATTATTTTTCCTGAATACGAATTGTAAAGAAAACAGCATTTATTTACCTTTGGGTTTGTATTAATGACATCAAGATATTGACATTGAGACATTGTGCTATTTTCCATTCTGTGAAGCAGATTTTATGAGTGTGTGTGTGTGTGTGTGTGTGTGTGTGTGTGTGTGTTGTGTGTTATGCTGGGGAGGATTCCAGGGCCTTCTGCTTGCTGAACATACACTCTACTACTGAGATACACTCTTAGCAGATCTTTAAAACAGTCGTTTTTATTGACCGAGAAAGCTGTGCAATGTTTTGCTTCAGCCAAAACTCCTCTCTTCTTTAATGGATCCCATTTATTTCCATCTATCTCATTTGAAGAATGTGGATACTTCAGATCCTGCACGGCAAGAGCCCTTCAAGGCAGTGCAAACTGACAGCACACATGCTACACATAAATGCTGTCCCCAGAAGAAACCAGATGATAGTAATAATTTATTCACATGTTTTACTAATCAATGAACATCAAATCTGAGAAAGATAAGATATAAATGGAATCCTTCTAGTTCATACTTTCCTTCTTTAATGTCAGGGGTTAAACACAAATGATCTTTTTCAGGATGATTTCTAAGAATTGGTGGGGTATTTTTTCATTTATATTTGTGTGCTCTGGTGTGGTGTATATGTATGTGTGTATGTGGTGTGGTGTGAGTGTGTGTATGTGGTGTGGTATGTGTGAGTGTGAGTGTGTATGTGGTATGGTGTGGTATGTTGCGTGTGAGTGTGTATGTGGTGTGCTGTGGTGTGTGTGTATGTGTGTATGTATATGTGAGTATGTATATATGCTGTGGTGTGAGTGTCTGTGTGTGTGTTTGTGTATTTATGTATATAAGTGTGTATGTATGTGGTATGTGTGAGTGTGTGTATGTAGTGTGTGGTGTGTGAGAATGTGTATGTGGTATGGTGTGGTATGTCTGTGTGTGTGTGTGTGTGTATGTATGTATGTGTGTGTGTGTGTGTGTGGTGTGTGTGGTGTATGTGTGTGTGTGTGAGAATGTGTATGTGGTATGGTGTGATATGTCTGTGTGTGTGTGTATGTATGTGGTATGGTGTGCATGTATGTATTTATGCATATGTGTATGGTATGTGTATGTAGCGTGGTGTGTATATGTGTGTACACTCTCATGGGAAGGTCAGAGGTTGATATCTTATTCCTCAGGCATCTTCCTTTCTTTGTACTGATGCAGGGTCTCTGGTTGAACCCAGAGCTCATGCATTCAATTACTCTAGCTGGCCAGTTTGCCTGGGGCCTTCTCTGCCTCCGCCTCCACCTCTGCAGTGTTGGCTGTAGGCAGGCTGCTGTGCCCATCAAGCTTTATGTGAGTAATGGCGATCCAATCCCACGTCTTTATGCCTTCATGGCGAACACTTTATCACTGAGCCATTTCTCCAGTTCCCTGAACTAATGTTTAAAGGCCTATTTATGGCTCACCTTTTAATTAACAGGATTCCCAGTCAGAGAGCTCCTGGTTGCGATAGTCATATAATATTCAGTCTCTCTAAGTTATTTCATTTCATGTCAGTCTCAGCTCAGCCCTATTGCAAGGCTTTGTGGGCTTTGTGGAGAATCTCAGAGAGCTCTACTGTTTGCTTTAGGTTGTTTGCGTAATAAATTGTATACCTATAGTATCAATAAATTCCATAATCTTAGTTTCAACAATTTATTTATTCATAAAATTGTCACTATCATCACCAGTTAGAAAGTTGAAATGAGCATTAAGTTTACTTCAGGAATTCCCGTGTTCTACATGATGCGGGTCCTTCGCTAATGAGAGCAGATCTTTGTGGTCTCATTTACAGCAGGCTTCCTCCAGATATGTATATCTCAAGCTGTGGGGATAGAACAATCACTCTTAGTCATCTCTAAGCCATCTTGCCCTGACCAGAGAGAACCCGATCAAAAGTATCAAATGTACCATCTCAGAATGCTGTAGAAATGTCATCAGAAATGAATGGATTTGCCTCACCAAGGTTAAGATGAGAGGTGTCATCATCAAAGACAATTTGATATATATATATATATATATATGTATATATATATATGCAGCTTCGTTTTTTGGAAAAGGGAGGGTTGTTTAATTAGGCGACCGTAAATGGATATGGTCCAGGTCGGAAGAAATGAACTGAAATTACACCAGGAGAGGCTGCGTGTTTGTAGCAGAAGAGTCATAATAAACCCAGTCAACAGCAACTGGAGGCAAAGCGGCTGGAGAAAGGGGTCACGGAACCAGGAGGGGAAAGCGTTAACAACGTAATCCCATTTAAACTGGGTTGCAGAGCTCCTATTTTAAAAAAAAAATGGCAGTACTATAAATGTTCTAGTATTGTCAGGAATGTTCTGTTGGATGACACGATGCTGTGATTTGTACACACAGCGGACCAGAGTTGATGGGTGAATGAAATGATCCATAACCCTCCCTGACACATTTAGAGCAGTTCAGCTGCACACACAGAACAGTCCATCATTTGCACCCTTCTGTGAGTGCTGGCTTTACCAAGTGTTTCAATGAAATATGTGCAGCTTCCCATTTAAATTAGTACCACATGAACCATGAAGAACACCACAGGTATCTGTTGTAGCACCAGCCTAAAGTAAAAGTGGCCTGTCTTGTAATGCTCTAACAGGAAAGACATACAGCCGCTCATCTGTAACATATTAAAACCAGAGGAAATAAATTACCCCGTAGATGAAGAATTATTGCTTGTGAAGAAAACGTGCAAAGGTGGCCCTAAAAAGCAGCTTTTACTAAAAAATTATCGCAACAGCATTTGAATTCTTAATGCATATTAAACTGGGAACTTGGGACCGTAAATCACCGTCTATTCGTTAAGTGGAGAAAATGTGGCTAGAACTCTTAGTAGAGCTTTGTTTCATTTCTTCACTCTGGTGTGAGCCTCTGCGTCAAGGAGAGCATGACTCTGTTGTGCCAAAAGCAGTGAGTCAGAGAGACTAACAAAGGGGAGCAAGAAGAGGGACTTGCTTTTGCTAGTGCTGTTTCAGGTGTTTGTTTCCTACTGTGATGCAAGCAAAGTGTGACTATCCGTAGTGTGGGCAGCAATGCCAATGTAGGAGAAAGGATATCACTCAAAGAACACAGTAATGATCAAGTGGCTATCTTCATGTGGGACTTAAGTGTCTCTAAGAATCCTAAATCCCAGAATGGATGATTCCGATTTAAGTCCTTTCCCTATAGCATTAAAGCTTACGCATAAAGAATAACAGAAGTCGCTTTGGTAACAAATTCCAAGCCAAATTTCAGGCCAATCCCAGAGAGAGAACTGGGTAGCAAATTTTTATTTTCTGAAACACTTTGACAAGTCTTTCCCCATCTCATGCTCTTATCCAATATGGCAGGCAGATGGAGTGATGATTCCCCATTCCATTCACAGATGAGGGGACCGAGTTGCAGAGGGATGAAGTGGCCTGGCCCAGCTCAGGATGAGATAGGAAGAAGTTAGAAGAGAGGATTTAATTTGCCTCCCAACTGGACACAGCCACCCTGTAGATGGAAGTCAGGGAGACAAGCCCAAGCTGGTGGTCTGGCTTCACCTGCTCTCTTCCTAATGGCAAATCTCTCCCATTTTACTTTCAAAGAGCTAATACTAAGTAGTGACATATTTTAAAAGGGATTCTGATTATGTCACAAATATGCTATTTTGCAAAGACAGTGTGACCTTTTTTTTCTCATAAAAATTATCCTGTGTGTAGTGGGAAGCCATCATATAGAAGGGACAACTGAGTAGTCTCATGTAAAGTTATGGTGTTTTTCATGCTTGATAGATCTCCATATCATAGGAGTTATTACAAGCTGGGGGCATACAACTCGCACAGGGTAGTATGCATGCTGAATATTTGGGAATTCACAGAGAGCTTTGGGAATGGCTACCAGCTCACCATGAACACTTTACCAATAGACGCACAGTATGCTCACATGGTGTAACATCAAAGGATTTTCTTTGTGGATGCTCACATTGATCAACTTAAAACCACTGCTGATACCGAACCCATTGCCCAACTGAACAACAAAACTTTTGAACATTTCATCTTGTACTGTTTATCTTCTTGAATCCTTTTCTTTTCTTTTTAAATTATCTTTAATCTTTTTTTATAGTCCAGAAGTCATCCCCCTTCCAGTCCACCCTCTAAGAGTTCCTCATCCCACTCCTCCTCCCCTGTTTCTAAGAGGATACCCCACCCCACTGCACCCTGCCAGGTTCCCATTCCAGGGAACCTCAAGTCTCTAGACGATTATGTGCATCTTCTCTCACTGAGGTTAGACCAGGCAGTCCCCTGCTGTATATATGTTGGGGACCTTGAACCAGCTCATGTATGCTGCCCGGTTGGTGGTTCAGTGTCAGAGAGATCTCTGGAGTCCAGGTTAGTTGAAATTGCTCGCCTTTCTATGGGGTTGCCCTTCTCCTCAACTTCTTCCAGTCTTTCCCTAATTAAACCACAGGAAGCCTGGACTTCAGTCCATTGGTGGGGTGTGTAAGTATCTGCATTTGTCTCAGTCAGCTGCTTGTCAGGCCTCTCAGAGGGCAGCCATGCTAGGTTCCTGTCTGTTGCCCTGCATGTAGCAGATCTCCTGGGAGGCCTTCAGACTATGGGGTCTTCAGAGGGGTAGACAAGCTGATGATCTGCCCTGGCAGAAGGTACAGGCTGGAGATCTTCTTGGATTCTTACATTCAAATGAAATGTATTTATAAGTAACAGTTTATCCAAAGTGACACCTTAGAGTTGAGTATCACCAATTAAATTAAAATCTGTCACAGGGAATCCCAGTAACAATTCATAAGCTATAACATTTAGCTGGAAGGCATCTAGGTAATCAAAATAATAGAAAATACAGCTTCAACCTTAATCAATTCCCAAGAGATATAAAATGAAGAGCATCACATACAGGGGTGAACGTCCCAGAGGAAATTCTGCTCTTTATCCAGTTATTTGGGCCTCTCCAGAATGGTCTGTGCCTAACTCAACTGGGCCTCTCCAGAATGGTCTGTGCCTAACTCAGTACTCACTACGGTATAGTAAAGTTGAGTGGAATAGAATCAGACTCTTGAAAAAGTATTGCTAGAGTCACTCCAAAGTCTAAGGTACATAAGTAGAACTTTGTGATCCAATTGTCTATTCTTGACTTTATGCTAATGAAGTGATATTTGGTTGACTTTATGCTAATGAAGTGATATTTGGTCAGTCTCTAGGTAGTCTGGGTGAAACCAACAGCAGGGTATAATCTTTACCGCCTAGCCTTAAAGGAGCAGGAGAAATTGGAATCAAAGGTAACACATCATATCTACATTTTGAGACCTCCAGGGCTGGTAGCCTGTGTTCTTGGAGACTATCAAGATTGGCTATCTATACCCAAGAAGATCTTGTGTTTGAAGGAATCTCTGGGCCTCTCTGATATCCTTTCCTTTCCCTCAAGAATCCTTTCCATATTGCTGTTCTTGGATTGCATCTGTCACAGTAAACAGGTGACAAATAGGACCGAGGCCCTTGAGCTGTTGTAGCTAACAGAGGAAACTATGGGAACTTCTGGCTTTATAAGCAGTCCAGAGAGATAATGGACTCCACACTTGCACTTAGAGTCAAAGCAAGCTGATTTGTGGGGTCTGAAGTAGCCGTGGATCAGTGTCTGAGTGTAGAAGACACGGTTATTATTAACTGACACAAACCCACATATAGGTGTTGGAAGGTGAAGACATCTCAATGGTTGGTTGTGCCACCGTGGCTATTAAATCTCATTAAAGTGATAATGGGGATATGATATAGACTCACCATTCTCTGAAACAGGTACTTTCATTAACTGGGACAGCATGGGATTTCCTGCTCAAGCTAAGTGATTGTTTCTCTTCTTCTTCATTACTGCTTCCATTACCAGGAGCACAATTGCCAACTTGATAGGCTGCCTTAAAAGCACCCAGCTCTTCCCTTCCTAGATTGTGTCTTTCTGGAAGAGAGGTTCATTTCATCCCCAGAGCGCAAAATGAACAATACAGAGTGGATGTTGCCTTGATTTGAGTGTGCATGTGTACATGGAGGCACATGTGTGTACATGTGTATGTATGGGCAAGTACACATTTGTGAACAAAGGATACAAAAAGGGACTGTTTCATACGTAAGGTCTGACCTCCGTGCTTCTATCTGAAGGCAAGAAAAAAAGTAGCCAATTATTATAATTGTAACCATTTTGATAAAAATAAGAACTTCAGTTGGATATTAAAATCTAGAACTGCATGGTGATGATTTCTGCTGTGATAATTTGGACTCTGTTTCTTTGCTTGGAGTCTACACTTTTATCCATAGCATCCCATTTTCCTCCAGCTCCAATTATCACCAGCCAGTTACTACAAAATAATTGTCAAGTGCTCTCTTAACTCTACCTTGGTTATTCATGTATTTTAGTTCCCTCCTGTTCCCTTCTCAATTACACTGCCCACACCTCATTAGCTTCCTAGATCTTCTCCCAAGGAGACCAACGAGAGCCACAGGACTCCACAGATTCCATTCTCTAAGAGTCTCACAGCTCCTCTCTTTCTCTGATTAAATTTCTTGGCAATACCAACTGAGGATTACACTCCAGCTAGTTTCTGTCTAGCTTTGGTTTTTCATGCCTTCTCTTACCCAATACCTGCTGTTCTTATTTTTCTTCCAATCCTCCATCCTGGGGTCTGTCCTTCTATGTAATTTTGGAATAAAGATTTTCAGGAGGCAGTAGCATTATCTAGTTCACTCGCATTTTCTGCTTTCCCTCATTTCTCTTTGAGACTCTTCTCTCAGGCCAACTTGTTCCCTCTCTTCATCTCTGAGTAAAATTTGTTTGTGTAGTGTTAAACGTACAGGATACACAGCTCTTTTCAATTGCCTGATGCTCTGTACATCTCCCTCATCTCCTCCCACACAATGGGAGCTGGGGAGCTGGGGGTAGCCACCAGAAAGTCCCAGATGCCAAGAAAGCAAGAGGATCCAAGGACCCTTCAGAGATGAGATTAGCTGAAATGCCCAACAAAGGGGAGGGAGAACTTGTAGAGACCATGCCAGAGGTGAGGGATGGGGACACACAGCCAACTCAAACATTTCTGGCTAGAATCCCTGGCATCTAAAGGAAATACAGGGACAAAGAGTAGAGGAGAAGCTGAAAGAAAGGCCATCCAGAGACTGCCACACCTGGGAATCCATCCCATATGCAGCCACCAAATCCAGGCACTATTGCTGATGTTAAGAAGTACTTGCTGTCAGGAGTCTGATATATCTGTCTCCTGAGAGGCTCTGCCAGAGCCCGAGTCATACAAATGTGGATGTTTGCACTCAACCATTAATTCCTCCCATTGAGTACAGGGACTTCAATGGAGGAGTTAGGGGAAGGATTGAAAGAGTTGAAGGAGTTGGCAACCCCATAGGAAAAACAACATCAATGAACCAGACCTCCCCCAACCCACCGAGAGCTCTCAGGACTAACCACCAATGAAGAGTACACATGGAGGAACCCATGGCTCCAGCTGCATATGTAGCAGAGGATGACCTTATCTGGCATCAATGGGAGGAGAGAGCCCTTTGTTCTGGGAAGGCTCGATGGCCCAGTGTAGGGGAATGTCAGATGGTAATGCAGGAGTGGGTGGGTGGATGGGGGAGCACCCTCATAGAAGCAGCAGGGATGCAGATGGCATGGGGTTTTCAGAGGGGAAGCTGGGAAGGAGGATAGCATTTGAAATGTAAATAAATAAAATAACATCCAGGATATTCCTTTACTCTAATCATCCTATCATTCACTCTCTTGTTTTGGTCACTTTCTCTGGTATCTTCTTGAGTCTTTCCTGGCAGCTGGCAGTGCCTTGATAACATTTTCTACCTGCTTGGGCATCCAAGCATCGAGCTCTCTATCAATATGAAGACTCATGAAGACTCATGAAAGCATCAAGGAGGGACTAAGCTGCCTTTTTGAATTGGGTCTTAAATTGATCAATTACATTAGTTCCTGGGATTTTTTTTAATTTTCAAAATCAGCTTGCACAATCCAGTTTGCTCTTCTCGGGACAGAACAACAGCTGCTGTAGCTGATCTGGAGTCTGCAGGAGAGAGTTTCAGGACTTTTCTTCTGCAGAAGTTGAGATCTGAAGGGAGAAGGAAAAATCTCAACTCACACCTGGGGAGTTTTGGTCATTCTGATGTAGGTTATTTTGCTAACATCTAGTGTGTGCGCATGAGCGCATGCCTATGTGTTTGAGAGGAAGTTCCTGCTTTGCCCATGGCTAGAGCCCCAGTACAGCGAATGACAAATGGCTGGTAGAGTCTTAGCTGTGCTTTGGTTTGGCAGAAGCTGCTTCCGTTGTGTGTGGAGAGAATTTGCTCATCCTCCCCAAACCCTCCACTTGTCTGCCAATATTTGATATCCCTTCTTCTGTCTTGTTTATTTTGTTTGTGGTAAATTATCCTTTTGGCAATGAGCCCTTGAAACAGACTTCACATTGATTTAAAAAAAAACACTGTGTTTGATCTGGCTAGAAGAAAAAGAAGGGCATAAAATTCCTCTGGATGATTGGGGTGGAGGGGGGATGGTACGTCTAGCAATGAGGCTTAGCTCAGATAATGAAATTTGAAAGTCGACCACTGATACATATTCAATATGCTTGGCAGCTTCATTGATTTGTTTAAAAATAAGAGATGAGCAAAAATAAAATAATGGAGAAAAAAAGAAAAGAAAAACAAGCACAGCCACCACTGCATTTATGGTTATCAGGCTTATTTGTGCCGATACTACTCAGTACAAACAGAACCCCAGTGGTGATTCATGCATTCAGCAGAGATCTTAAGTCTCCTGGAGGAAATCCCATCAGCACTGTGGGTGTGATTATTCTTAAAATGAACCGAAGGCAGTGCCATGCAGTTGATGAGCATGTTACAAAACTTCCTTAAGGAGGGTCTTTTAGAGCGGTCCTTTAAAATGAAGGATAAAGAAAAATATTGCCAGTGGCAAGGGTTACTCATACTGGAACAAGGTATTTCCCAGGAGCAGAATCAACATACCCTTTTGCTTAAGTAAAATATCCAAACTTGTAATGGTAGCATTATCTGGCTTTCTAACTGCAGCATGGAAATAAGTGACATCAACTTTGGCACATCGACTTAGCCAAGGAGGTATTCAGAAATTCCAGGTCAACCCTAACAGGACACAGTCTAAATCTCTTCTCTGTTCGGAATGGATAATTCAAAGAGAGAGCATTTATCAAAATAGCAATAAAATAAATGAAATGTATATTAAGACTTTGAGGGTTAAGTTTTAGTGTAAAACTGATAGACTTAAAATCCTACTTCTAATTTGATAATTCGTGGTAAAAGGAAGTAATAAGAAACAACAGATTGGGTTAAATATCAATGCATATATTTCATTTGTAGCTTTTTACATAATATTTATATACATATAATATTGGATTTACCTGTCTATGGATAACTCCATAACAAACAAAACGCAGTGACATGTCGATATGTGCTTATTTAAAACATTTGAGCATTTGTGAGAGTTAAACTTTATTGTGGGGAAAGGGCACCTCATAGAGTTAAAAATCCCAACATATTTCAAATAGGTAGACAGAAAGATATGTAAAGTGAATCGAAAACTTACTCTGATACTAAATAACAAAGCATACAGCACACATGTGTGTGTGCACGTACACACACACACACACACACACACACACACACACACACACACACACACATACCTTTCTCAGGAGAACAGAATGAAGGCCTGCTGAATTGGTAGCAGATTAGAGATCAGTCAGGCTACATAGATTTTTGTTTTTACTTGAAATTACTTATAGAATTTAGTTTATCAGAAGCCTACAAATCCAGTGAAAAATGAGCATCTCTACCCTGCACTCGTGTTGTTCCTGAAGCTGCTGGAAAGAAGTACGCAGGGCAGGACATACGGAAAGCAATATGGAAACTCTAATTGAAGTGACTAATCAGACTGTATCTGGCCCTCTTCTCTCCCAGACTTGCACTGGTTTCAAGCATCATATTCCAATTTACTGATGAGAGAGCAGAGGAGCAGAGTCACCAGGCCGATCTTCTTGATCTCTGGCTATTATCTCTTATTAGAAAGCGCTCTTCTTGGTCAGGGACTATTTGCAGGGCCACTCTCAAAAGGCAGCCTTTCATTTCTGTTATAAATTCGTAATTTAGGGATATACAATTTTACTTAATTTTTTACTTAAAAATTTTAATTCACATATTCTTTGACCTATGCCTTCACAAGGGCATCCTGGTCCTTTCTAGTTCCAGGTTTTCAACTCCACTTCACAGACATACGTCATCCACAAGTCCTCTTCCCACCTTCATGTCCTTTTCTTCTCTTAAAAACAAAAATTAATAACCCACCGAGTCCATTCACTGCCCCCTGCTGGTGTGTTAACTAATCTTGTCAGCTTAATCTCATGCAGATAACCATAGCTGCTGTGAATTCATGAGTACAGCACCCACTCACACCACTCCTCCCCATCCTCAAGCACATACATGCTGTCTGCCTCTTCTCTGTCATGTTCCCAGCACTGGCTACTTGTATGTCAACTTGACACACGTTAGAAGAGGGAACAGCAATTGAGAAAATTCATCCATCAGATTGGCCTAAGGGAAAGTCCATGGCACACTGTCTAACATATGATCAGTGTGAGGGGGTCCAGATCATGGTGGATGATGCCACTCCTTGGCTGTTTGTTCAGGGGCCTATGCAAAAGCAAGATGAAGCCATGAAGCAGCACTCCTACATGGCCTCTGCTTCTTTTCTTGCATCCAGTTTGCTTCTTGGAGGTCCTGTCCTGACTTTTCTGCATACTGGACTACAAGCTGTAAAATGAAATGATCCCTTTTCTCCTCTAGTTGCTTATAGGGTGCTGTTGTATTTTCTACAGAAATAGAAACACCACCTAAGACAGAAGTTAGTACCAGGTTGTAGGACATTGCTGTAACAGAGTTGCTCACATGCTTGATGGAGGGCTCTAGAAGACTTATGGGAGGGAAAAGCCATTGCATGTTCAAGACAGGTGAGCTGTTATGGGAACTGGAAGAGAATGTGAGAGGAGAATGGGGCAGACAACTGAAGACTGGCTTGTGACGTTATGGGGGGAATTTTGAGGATCACTTAATGATTACAATTTGATCTCTTAAATTAAATTTTTTTAATTAAAAATGTTTAAGTTCACAATGGGTTGGAGAATTATCTGTGATTAACTAGTTACTGGAACCACTGAAGTAAAGCTTTTGTTTTATTAGGAGAATTGAAAGAGTGGAGAAATTAACCATGATTAAGAATAGACCAAGCCATCAAGGATCATAAACACTAAGACCATTTCCTCAGAGCCAGCACATAAAACCTATGATCCAGAGGGGGACAAAGTTGTATCTCATGCTAGCCAAATTTGGTAGTGTAGTAGTAACTCAGGTAGTACTAGTTTTGAAGGCATGCCGGAGACAAAGAGGGCAGTTGAAGTTCGGGATTGTGTGGACAGGTTAAAGTCTATGAAAAGAGGCTGGTGGGTCTGTTAACCCTTAGATGCAATTGAAGCTCTAAAGAAGTCATAGAAGGAATTTAGAGCTTGGAACCATTTGGTAGGATCAGATTTTCTGAAGTGAGCCTGGGGAGGGACTATGGATTGCAGTAAAGACCTGATTGTTTTGTAGATGCCCAAGGCACTTGACAATGCCCAATGCCAGCAGCTGAGGAGAGGAGCCAGCCTGAGCACAGGAGACAAGCTGCAAAAGTGCTATAGATGGCTTTTCAAGCCCTTTACAGAAGCGGAGAGGCTTATGAGTGAGTCCCACATGTCAATCATTGAACTTTTTACACTGTGGAATTTTGGTTTTACAATGATTTGATTTTTATCTGTGACCTGGCACTTCTTTCTTGATGTAAGAATATAGGTAATTTATCTTTGATTTTACAAGAGCTCTTTGATTTTAAAGAGATTTTAGAATTTTAGAGACTGACATTTTAGAGCAGCATTGAGTGGGACCAGACACTTCCAGTTTCTAGCAGGCACCTGAATCTCGATGATCCCGGCCCATAGCTCCCTGCTCCCAAACCCCGTGGGAGAGAGAGCCCATCGCCCAGATGTGTGGGCAATCTTGAGACTGCAGGGCAGGAGAGACTGCCACTTCTGCCCACCTTTATCCACATCCCTGGCCCAAGAGGAAACTGTATAGGGCCTCTGGGTACCAGAAGATAGGGGCACTCAAGCAGCAGGTCCCCTGAAGTCCAGATACCATATGGATCTGAACGGATCCAGTCAAACAACTCCCTGCAGCCAAATCCCATGGGAGGGAGAGCTAGACCTTCAGAGGGGCAGACATGCCTAGGAAACCAAAGAAGACTACTCTCTGCCCACATTTCTAGAGGAAAACGCCTAGCATCATCTGGGACCCCCGTGCACAGGGACCCAGGAGGAGGGGGAGGCTCTTCTGGTTGCTGCCCTCATGGAGAGCTGAAATGCAGCCCCAAGGAGTGGCTTCAGGCCCAATACCGAGGTAAGACCAACTTTTCTGCTCCAAGTGACCTGCCTGGTGGACTCAGGACACATACCCACAGGAACAGCTGAAAATCAGTGGACAGGAACGACTACATGCCTGAAAGCAGTATATTCTGTTCCCATAACTGGCTGAAAGAAAACAGGAAAATGGGTCTACAACACTCCTGACACACAGGCCTATAGGATGGACAAGCCACTGTCAGAAATAGCAGAACAAGGTAACACCAGAGACAACCTGATGCCGAGAGGCAAGCACAGGAACCCAAGCAACAGAAACAAAGACTACATGGCATCATCAGAGCCCAATTCTCCCACCAAAGCAAGCACCGAATATCCAAACACAACAGAAAAGCAAGATCTAGATTTAAAATCACATTTTATCATGATGATGGAGGACTTTAAGAAAGTCATAAAGAACTCCCTTAGAGAAATGTAGGAAAACACAAATAAACAAGTAGAAGCCCTTAAAGAGAAAACACAAAAATCCCTGATAGAATTACAGGAAAATACAATCAAACAGGTGAAGGAATTGAAAATGGAAATAGAAACAATAAAGAAAGCACAATGGGAGACAACCCTGGATATAGAAAACCAAAGGAAGAGATAAGGAGCTGTAGATACAAGCATCACCAACAGAATACAAGAGATAGAAGAGAGAATCTCAGGAGCAGAAGGTTCCATAGAAATCATCGACACAATGGTCAAAGATAATGTAAAACAGAAAAAGCTACTGGCCGAAAACATACAGGAAATCCAGGACACAATGAGAAGATCAAACCTAAGGATGATTGGTAGAGAAGAGAGTGAAGACTCCCAGCTCAAAGGACCAGTAAATATCTTCAACAAAATCATAGAAGAAAACTTCCCTAACCTAAAGAAAGAGATGCCCATAAACATACAAGAAACCTACAGAATTCAAAATAGATTGGACCAGAAAAGAAACTCTTCCTGTCACATAATAGTCAAAACACCAAATGCATAAAACAAAGAAAGAATATTACAAGCAGTAAGGGAAAAATGTCAAGTAACATATAAAGGCAGTCCTATCAGAATTATACCACACTTCTCACCAGAGACCATGAAAGCCAGAAGATCCTGGACAGATGTCATACAGACGCTAAGAGAACACAAATGCCAGCCCAGGTTACTGTATCCAGCAAAACTCTCAATTAACATAGATGGAGAAACCAAGATATTCCATGACAAAACCAAATTTACACAATATCTTTCTACAAATCCAGCCCTACAAGGGATTGAAAATGGTAAAGCCCAATACAAGTAGTCAAGTTAAACCCTAGAAAAATCAAGAAACTAATTGTTTTACAACAAAACAAAGAGAAGACAAGCACACAAACATAATCTCACTTCCAAATATGAAGATAACAGGAAGCAAAAATCAATATTCCTTAATATCTCTCAACATCAATGGACTCAATTCCCCAATAAAAAGACACAGATTAACAAACTGGATACGTAATGAGGACCCAGCATTTTGCTGCCTACAGGAAACACACCTCAGATACAAAGACAGACACTACCTCAGAGTAAAAGGTTGGAAAACAACTTTCCAAAATGGTCTGAAGAAGTAAGCTGGAGTAGTCATTCTAATATCGAATAAAATTGATTTTCAACCAAAAGGCATGAACAAATATAAAGAAGGCCACTTCATATTCATCAAAGGAAAAGTCCACCAAGATGAACTCTCAATCCTAAATATCTATGCTCCAAATACAAGGGCACCTACATACACAAAAGAAACCTTACTAAAGCTCAAAGCACACATTGTACCTCACACAATAACAGTAGGAGATTTCAACACCACACTCTCATCAATGGACAGATCATGGAAACAGAAATTAAACAGAGACGTAGACAGACTAAGAGAAGTCATGAGCCAAATGGACTTAACAGATATTTATAGAACGTTCTACCCTAATACAAAAGGATATACCTTCTTCTCACTACCTCATGGTACTTTCTCCAAAATTGACAATATAATTGGGCACAAAACAGGCCTCAACAGATACAGAATGATAGAAATAATTCCATGTGTCCTATCAGACAACCACGGGCTAAAGCTGGTCTTCAATAACAATAAGGAAAAAATGCTCATATATACATGGAAGTTGAACAATGCTCTACTCAATGATAACCTGGACAAGGAAGAAATAAAGAAAGAAATTGAAGACTTCTTATAATTTAATGAAAATGAAGGTACAACATACCCAAACATATGGGATACAATGAAAGCTGTGCTAAGAGGAAAACTCATAGCTCTGAGTGCCTTCATAGAAGACCTCATACCAATACTATCCAAACTATTCCACAAATTTGAAACAGACGGAGCACTACTGAATTCCTTCTATGAAGTCACAATGACTCTTATACCTAAACCACACAAAGACCCAACAAGAAAGAGGACTGCAGACCAATATCCCTTATGAATATCAATGCAAAAATAAAATTCTTACAATAAAATTCTTACAAACCGAATCCAAGAACACATCAAAACAATCATCCATCATGATCAAGTAGGCTTCACCCCAGGTATGCAGGGATGGTTTAATATATGGAAAACCATCAACGTAATCCACTATATAAACAAAATGAAACATAAAAAACACATGATCATTTCATTAGGTGCTGAGAAAGCATTTGAGAAAATTCAACACCCCTTCATGATAAAAGTCCTGGAAAGAACAGGAATTCAAGGCCCATATCTAAACATAGTAAAAGCCATATACAGCAAACCAGTAGCTAACATTAAACTAAATGGAGAGAAACTTGAAGCAATCCCACTAAAATCAGGGACTAGACAAGGCTGCCTACTCTCTCCCTACTTATTCAATATAGTTCCTAGCCAGAGCAATCAGACAACAAAAGGAGATCAAAGGGATACAGATTGGAAAGGAAGAAGTCAAAATATCACTATTTGCAGATGATATGATAGTGTATTTAAGTGATCCCAAAAGTTCCACCAGAGAACTACTAAACCTGATAAACACCTTCAGCAAAGTGACTGGGTATAAAATTAACTCAAATAAATCAGTAGCCTTCCTCTACACAAAAGACAAACAAGCTGAGAAAGATATTAGGGAGATAACACCTTTCATAATAGTCCCATATAATAAAAAATACTTCGGTGTGACTTTAACCAAGCAAGTGAAAGATTTGTATGATAAGAACTTCAGGCCTCTGAAGAAAGAAATCAAAGAAGATCTCAGAAGATGGAAAGATTTGCCATGCTCATGGATTGGCACGATTAATATAGTAAAAATGGCCATTTTAGCAAAAGTGATCTACAGATTCAATGCAATCTCCATCAAAATTCCAATCAATTCTTCAAAGAGCTAGACAGAACATTTGCAAATTCATCTGGAATTACAAAAAACCTGGGTTAGCTAAAACTATCCTCAACAATAAAAACACTTCCCGGGGAATCACTATCCCTGAACTCAAGCAGTAGTACAGAGCAATAGTGATAAAAACTGTATGGTATTGGTTCAGAGACAGGCAGATAGAACAGAGGAATAGAATTGAAGACCCAGAAATGAACCCACACACCTATGGTCACTTGATTTTTGACAAAGGAGCCAAAACCATCCAATGGAAAAAAGATAGCATTTTCAGCAAATGGTGCTGGTTCAACTGGAGGTCAGCATGTAGAAGAATGCAGATTTATCCATTCTTATCACCCTCTACAAAGCTTAAGTCCAAGTGGATCACGGACCTCCACATCAAACCAGATACACTCAAACTAATAGAAGAAAAAGTAGGGAAGAATCTTGAACACATGGGCACTGGAGAAAATTTCCTGAACAAAACACCAATGACTTATGCTCTAAGATCAAGAATCGACAAATGGGATCTCATAAAACTGCAAAGCTTCTGTAAGGCAAAGGACACTGTTGTTAGGACAAAACGGCAACCAACAGATTGGGAAAAGATCTTTACCAATCTCACAACTGATAGAGGGCTTATATCCAAAATATACAAAGAACTCATGCAGGGAAACAAATAGCCCTATTAAAAATGGGGTTCAGAGCTAAACAAAGAATTCACAGCTGAGAATGTCGAATGGCTGAGAAGCACCTAAAGAAATGTTCAACATCTTTAGTCATAAGGGAAATGAAAATCAAAACAACTCTGAGATTCCATCTCAAACCAGTGAGAATGGCTAAGATCAAAACCTCCGGTGACAGCAGATGCTGGGAAGGATGTGGAGAAAGAGGAATACCCCTCCATTCTTGGTGGGATTGCAGACTGGTACAACCATTCTGGAAATCAGTTGGAGATTCCTCAGAAAATTGAACATTGCACTACATGAGGACCCAGCTATACCTCTCTTGGGCATATACCCAAAAGATGCCTCAACATGTAACAAATACATTGCCCTACTATGTTCATAGCAGCCTTATTTATAATTGCCAGAAGCGAGAAAGAACCCAGATGCCCCTCAACAGAGGAATGGATACAGAAAATATGATACATCTACACAATGGAATACTACTCAGCTATCAAAAACAATGAATTTATGAAATTCATAGGCATGGATGGAACTGGAAAATATCATCCTGAATGAGGTAACCCAAACACAGAAAAACACACATGGTATGTACTCATTGATAAGTGGATATTAGCTCAAATGCTCCTATGACCCTAGATGCACAGAACACATGAAATTCAAGAGGAATGACCAAAATGCAGATGCTTCACTCCTTCTTTAAAAGGGGAACAAGGATACCCTAGTAGGGGATAGGGAGGCAAAATGTAGAACAGAGTCTGAAGAAAGTCCATTCAGAGCCTGCCCCACATGTGGCCCATACATATACAGCCACCAAACTAGATAAAATGGATGAAGCAAAGAAGTGCTGGCTGACAGGAACCGATGTAGATCTCTCCTGAGAGACACAGCCAGAATATCAGAAATACATAGGCGAATGCCAGCAGCAAACCACTGAACTGAGAACTGGACCCCCGTTGAAGGAATCAGAGAAAGAACTGAAAGAGCTGAAAGGGCTTTAGACTCCATATGAACAACTATGCCAACCAACCAGAGCTTCCAGGGACTAAGCCACTACCCAAAGACTATACATGAACTGACCCTGGGCTCCAACTGCATATGTAGCAATGAATAGCCTAGTTAGGTCACTAGTGGAAGGGGAAACCCTTGTCCCTGTCAAGGCTGGACTCCCAGTGAACAGGATTCTTTGTGGGAGGGCGGTAATGGAGGGAGGATGGGAAGGGGAACACCCACAGAGAAGGAGAGTGGGAGGGGTTAGGGGGATGTTGGCCTGGAAACTGGGAAAGGGAATAACATTTGAAATGTAAATAAGAAATACCCAATTTAATAAAGATGGAAAAAAACTGTCTATGGAGTAATAATATGATAAAACACTAACCAAAAAAACAACCTAGAGAGAAAGTGATTTATTTGACTGACATGTCTTGATCATAGTCTATTACTGAGGGAAGTCAAGTCAGGAACTTAAGCAGGAGTAGAGGCAGGAACCCCGAATTAGGAAATGAAGCAGAGACCATAGAGGAATGCTGTTCCTCCTCGGCTTTCTCTTCATAGCTTGCTCAGCTAACTGTTTTCATACAACCCTGTACCAACTGTGCAGAGGTGGCACTCTCCACTATGGGATAGATCTTTTAACATGAAATTGCTAAATCAAGAAAGTCCCTCACAGAGTCACCTACAGGGAAATCTGAAGAGGTCATTTTTTTTCAACTGGGAATCCTTCTCCCAGATGATTCTAGCTTGTATCAAGCTACCAAACACTAAAAAGCATAAGGTCTTCCAATACAAAAGCAATCATTTATTCCTGTAACAGTCTTGCCCCTGTTGTACAAGTAGGCACAACTTGCATGCCTCATCTTCCCCAATGGCCTGCATCACACCTATAAGGATTGCATTTATCTAGTAGGGGGGAGGTTGCCAGGTTAGTTCTAGCTAAGTTTTGCTATGTTTCGTAAGCAAAGAGGATTGTGTCTTTAGCAATGGAAACTTACTGTCTAGTTGTGATGGGTAACCAAGCGCATTCACAATAGAAGAGGCACATCATTTTAGGTTGTGGACACGGTATAAATACCACGTGTTCCAATTAAACTTCATTTAAACGAAAGTAAGCAATGACCTAATGATTGATAAAAATGTAATGTGTAGAAATTATTCTTTTAGCACTCTAAACCTCATTATTTTTGATTCTTTGCTTGTCATTTACTACGTTTTGTTTGTACTTCCATGTTTGAATTAATAAAATTCATTTATTCATTTGAGCAGCAGTAGTGTGCTTGGTATTGGACAGACCATACTGAATAGGGAAGATAACATTCAGCTGTCACAGAGTAGAGAGCTGAAATGGAATATAGTCACCAAATGGTAGTAACATAATTAAACACTATAGAAATAATAATGATGATAATGACGACCATGTAGAAAAATTGCCACAGGGGCTACACAAGAAAAGCACAGGCATTGAGAGGTTGTTACAGGAAGAAATATAGTGCGAATACCTTGGTTGTAAAAGAATGTTACAGCGTTTCAATGTGAATCGAAGTATTGGTACACCGAATGAAAACTCTCAAAGCCAGCCATTCAATATAAATGTTATATATGTTATTATAGTACATTTTTATTGAGCATCACTGGTTTATATCAAATCATTGACTGGAACAGACAGTAAATTGGATAGAATGTGAAGACAGAATGAATAAAGGCCACGGGATAGAGTGGGTAAGAGGGCAAAAGTATGAATGTGGTGAGTAACTTAATGTCAACCTGACATAGGCTAAAGTCATCTGAGAATAAGGAACCTTGATTGAGAAAGTGCTCCATAAACAGGGCTTCAGGCAAGTCCATACAGCAATTTCTTAATCAGTGTTCAATGGGAAAAGGGGGGCCCAGCCCATTGTTGTTGGGACCATTCCTAAGCTGAAGGTCCAGGGTTCTATAAAAATTCAGACTGAGTCACTCATGAGGAGTCAGCCAGTAAGCGTCACTCGTCGGGGCCTCAGCACCCGCTCCTGCCTGCAGGTTCCGGTCCTTCTGTGAGTTCCTGCCCCGACTTCCTTTGAAGATGAACTGTGATGTAGAAGTATAAACTGTCCCTTCCTCCCCAGCTTGCTTTGGTCATGGTGTTTCACTACAGCAAAGGTAAGCATAACGAAGACACTGACTGAGGTCAATAATGGTGTTACTGTATTGTACCATATTGGGTTTCTCTAACTAAACAATATCCAAAATAAATTAAAATAAAAGCTCTCACTTCTCTCCCTGTTTTCCACCTGGCAAATAATACATATCGAGTGGTTCACTTTTGAATAGAGTTAAAAAGAAATGAAACTGCACAAGCAGACACGATTTTAGATTATATCCATTTGAAAGAAACTTCCAGGGGTTATGACAGGGATGCCGTTTAAGAGTAATCATTTAGGAGAATTCTCGGCAGTACATACAGTACATACTGGTTTTCAGGACAGAATACAGTGGGACCCAGAAGCATTCTGTGTTCACTAAGAAAAGTATATTTTGGGAGCACCTATCTCCCTCTGTGGTGCATGTATGTTTTATTGATAAAGTATAAGCTTTCTTCACTAATCATAAAATATTACTTATAGCAAAGTATTAGCATATTGGGACTCTCATTGTCTTATTCTCAGCTTGCTAAGATAGTGCAGAGTCTACTCAAGAGAACTGAGTTGAGAGCCTAATTTAAGAGTGCAGAAGTTAAAGCCTATTGGTACTGTTTTTTTAGTGGATAGTTTATGGATTTACATCTCAAAAGTTATCCCCTTTCCGAGTTTCCCCCTCTCCCATCCCCCCTCCCCCTGATTCTATGAGGATGCTCCTGCTCCTACCTGCCCACTCCCACCTCAACACCCTGGCCTTCCCCTACACTGGTGAAACAAGCCTTCATAGGGCTAAGGACTGCTCCTCCTATTGATACGAGACAATGCCATTCTCTGCTACCTATGTGGCTGGAACCATCACCCCCTACCCCCCCAGCCCCAGGCATTGTCTACTCTTTGGTTGGTGGTTTAGTCCCTGAGAGCTCTGGGGGGGGGGTCTGGTTGGTTGATATTGTTGCTCTTCCTATGGGGTTGCAAACCCCTTTAGCTCCTTCAGTCTTTTCTCTAACTCCTCCATAGGGGTCCCTGTTTTCAGACTAGCTGCAAGCGTCTTAATCAGTAAGGCTCTGGCAGAACTGAAAATGATTGTTTCCATGAGAAGCGAGTAGAAGTCACATAGATAGTTTCATGAGAGCCCCAAGCTCAAATATACAGCAGATGGATTTCAGAGACCACTGGCTAAGGATTAATCTAAACTTTCATCTTGATTAGATTGACAAAGGCCTGGATTAGTGACGAATAACTCTGTGTGTGTCTGGGAGACCATTAAATCATAAACAGTTGACCTCATGTATAGATTAACTCATTGATGGATTCAAATTTTGAACAGACTCTATATGGGGAAACAATAGAACATCCTGACTGGTGGGAGGAAGCAGGCAGCTAGAGGTTGTTTGAACGCTACATCAGACATGGCCCTACACGGTTTCTGTTCTTTCCCTGCCCCTGTCTTATTTTAGCGGTGTATTCTCTAGCTTCCTTCTCTTTAGACCTCAGCCACTAGAGTATTTGGCCTTACAAAGTGCTCAAAGCCAAAGCCAAGAAACCACGGGTTGAGTTTTCTACAATTGTGAGCCAAAGTAAATCTCTTCTGTTAATTTGTTTCTCTGAGGTGTTTTTGTCCTGGGTGCACAGACGTAACTACCGTTCAAAACAAAACAAAATAAAACAACAACAACAACAGCAACAACAACAACAACAACAACAACAACAACAACAACAACAACACCCATATATTGCAGGGAATCCTGCAAGAAAGCTCCTCAGACTGAAAGCAATTAACCCAAGAGTGTAATTAAATTTCATGTGAAGAACCCAAGGGCATTAGTAAGGCAATTATACAATTATTAAGGACAGTATAAAAGGAAAAATTCTTCTTTCTCAGCTGATTTCAAAAACAAGTATAAGCAACTACATACATTAAAATGGAACTGGAAAACTTATTAGAATAATATATTTCCAAGCTAAAATGGGGAGAAGGTGCATGGGAGTAAAACTATCTTTTAATAAAGAAATAACAGTATGTGGGAGTGCAAATGTACAAATGAAGATAATAACAAGGGTGCACAGAGATTAATATGATAAACACTATATCTATATTCACTCATCTTAGATTCTTTACTGAAAAAATTATAGAGAATAGCAATAGCAATGATATAGTGTTGTTTTTTGATTTTATAAAATATACAAATGCAAGGTGCTTAATAATAATAGTAGTTAATAAAGGAAGAAGTAATTAAGTTCTATAAGAATAACTCTTCTATATCTCATTGAAAATAATTATCATAAAGCTAGAGATTATGACTCATATTATGTTCCCCAAAGCAATTGCTAAGAAAATACCAATATATAGGTATGTAAAATATATATGATAACTATATATGATATATACATTTATATAATGAAAATTTAAAGAAAAACTATAATTGAAGATATGAACTTTAAAAAGATAATTAGTAAACTAAGATATTTAAGTCTTATAGAAGAACAACTAAAATTGCAGCATAAATTTAAATATACCAGTAATAACATTAAACATTAATATTCCAATTAACTTTCTCAAAGTAGATACACATCAGATCCCAATTAGGTTTTCTTAAATAAGAATTAAGCCTTAAATTTAAAGATTTAAAATATTATGTATTAAATATAAAGATAAAAAACATTTATATGAACTAAGTCCAAATTGGGTTAATATGTGTTTTCATTTCCTGAAGTTGCCACATTTAATATTACAAACTAGATGACTTAAACGTAACACACTTACCTTTTTCTACTAGTTCTGGTGGTCAGATGACAGAGATCAATTCTACTGAATGTGACGGAGGCCAGATAATCACCAAATCTACCCACATTAAAATTGAGGGTTTTATCACCTTGAGAAATGTAGGGTAACAGGTTCTAGAGTTTAGGAGCTGATTAAATGGTAGGATGGTAACCTGACTTGCAAGAGAGCACTTCTTTGGTCGATGAATGCTCACATCACAAAAACACATTCACCTGACTCGAAGTCCAGTTGGTGTAAATAATTTCATTACTATGTGCAGCCATAATGTTTATATTATCTGAAGTAGGGCAAAAATCCTGTGTATCTTAAGGTCTGTAATACCAAAATGTAATTCTCCCAAAATACAATTATGGGATGAAAATAACAACAAATATTTTCATTTATTTACCTTCTGAAATGGGGGTGGAATTGTAGGTAATGAGGACCCTCTCTCATAAGCATTTTATTATCCATAACCACTAGGTGATGACACTCAAGTTTGCCAACTAAACTAACCTTTGATTTAAAGATCTATCCTGTGGTTCTTTATATCTGTCCTCTAATATGATTGTATTACTCTCGATTTGTACTTCTATGCTAGCAGGCTCAAGAGCTGCACCCAAATAATCATATATATTATATGAAAACACACAGTCACAGCCAATTAATTTCATAATTTGAGGGCATTTCTCACATGTAAATAAATATTAAGCATCTACTGAAAATCTCCTTGTTTCATGAGTCTGCTTTATTAGCTTTCAACCACAGTGACAAGATGCTTGCCATGACTGTTGGGTCTTGAATGAGAAATGTCGCTCACAGTCTCGTGTGTCTAAAATGTGGTCCCCAGCTGTTTTGGAAAGGCTGTGGAATGTGTAGGATATGAAGCCTTTAAGAAGGAAGCAAGCCACAGTGATGTGGATACTGAGACTTTATAAACCTGGCCTTTTACATTTGCTTCTTCCTGATTACAGTGTGACCCACAGCTTTCTTTTTATGACGCCAGGTCTTCTTAAACACAATGGACTGCATATGCTCAAGCAGGAAGCCAAACACACACACACACACACACACGCACACACACACACACGCACACGCACACGCACGCACATGCACACGCACACACACAGAGAGAGAGAAAACCAAAACCAAACCAAACAACAGAAAAGCTTCTTCTTTAATTGAACTTGCTTTTTTTTTGTTTTATAACTAGTAACAATAATTGATCTAAGAGGAATTATCCTTTCTAACCCTTATGATTACAACTTTCAAGATGGTTTCCATTTATGTTCTATTGGACAATCCTCTTTGGGCCAGTGGCAAAGGTGTATACCTTGCCACAAACACAGAGTGGAGGTAATTGCTTGCTTTATAACAACTAGGAAGTGAAAGAGAAGTCAGAGTCTCAGGCCTCAGCTCTACCTTCAGTGGAGCTGATGAATGGCCCAGCCATTTTAGGATTCTAAAACCTCCCAACAGAATCACAATAGTGACCCTGGCTACTACCCATGGGCTTTCGGGAACTATATATCCAATGTACAGTAACGTCTATTCATCTGTTACGAGCACTAACACACCTCTCCCTTGGTTGTTGCTTACTATTATATATTGAAATATTATAAACTGGCTCAAAGTCTTCTCTACTTTAATAAGGGTAATACCATGATAATATTCAGTGAATTCTGTTAGGTTTCCGACTCTTATTAGACAACATAACCAACCAATTTCAAAGGACAAAAATACCTTTATGTTAGTCAGGATTCCATTATCGTTACACCATTAGTCATAATACTTTCTGCTCCAAAATACAGGCAACTCATGAAATGGTGCTCAACAAAGAACTATATACACTAATATCCAAAGCAAATCTCAATAAGTATGGGAAAATTGAATCAGACTCAGCCTCCTTTATGAGCACGCAGGGGCAAAGTTTGATATCAACAGCAACAGGAAGAACATGAAGTACAGGAGCTCGTGGAAACTGAAGACACTCCCTAATGACAACGGGGTCAAGGAAAAAATATAGAGGCGTAGGCACGCAGCAACCATTGAACTGAGAACGGGGTCCCCAGTGGAGGAGCTAGAGAAAGGACTGAAGGAGCTGAAGGGGTTTGCAACTCTATAAGAACAACAATACCAACCAACCAGAGCTCCCAGGGACTAATCCAAAGTGTACACATAGACAGACTCATGGCTCCAGCCACATATGTAGCAGAGGCTGGTCTTGTTGGGCACCAATTGGAGGCGAAGCCCTTGGTCCTGCCATGGCTCAATGCCCCAGTGTAGGGGAATGTCAGGGCCAAGAGGTGGGAGTGAGTGGGTGGGGGAGGACCCTCATAGATGCAGGGAGAGGGGGTTGGGATAGGGGTTTTCTGAAGGGGAAACCAGAAAAGGGGATAGCATTTGAAATGTAAATAAAAAAATATTCATTTAAAAAAAAAAAAGAAAATGGAAAACAAATCCAAGAATTGAATGAAAATTAAAACATAACATTCCAAAATCTTGGGGGTACTATGAAGGTTATCCTAACACAAAAATTCCTAGCACTTGACAACTATAGAAAACAAACAGAAACCGAAACCCCAAAACCCCCACCTAACTTTGGATATTCTCCTATAAGAATTCTCCTACAGGAATAGTTAGTTGCTCTTCTCTGTGTTTGTTCTGAAGAGTAGATGTACTTAAGTTTACATTGTGATTTCCGTAGCAAACAGTAAGAAAGACACGTCTTCTGTGGGAGATCCCGATACATCTAAAGACAAAGTAACCCCAAGTAAGCAGGACTAGAAGCCAAAGCTAGAAATTCTTTTTTTTTTTTTTACTTTTTTTTTTCTTTTTTCCGGGGCTGGGGACCGAACCCAGGACCTTGCGCTTCCTAGGCAAGCGCTCTACCACTGAGCCAAATCCCCAACCCCCAAAGCTAGAAATTCTTAACAGTTAAAGCTCAAGTTCATCGCAGAACAGAATTAAAGCCATTTTTCCATGGTTAATAAAATGAAAGGTTAGCATCTCTTTCATCCAAATTTATTTACTTAAGACACTGCATTGTGCGTTAGTTTCCCTTGGTGTTGGAGAGAGCTAAATAATTCTTTTTGTTTTTATTTTTATTTTTTTCTAGTTTTTTTTCCAAGAGAGTGTTTCACTCTGTAGTCCGGCTGACCTGGAACTCTGTATTCTTGGCTAGCCTCAAACTCAGAGATCCTCCTACCTCTGCTTCCCGAGTGCTGAAATTAAAGTACCCACCACCCAGCACTAATTTCTCTAAGGTTCTTTATTTATTTGAAAGGAGCAGTCACTTTTTTCCCACCTCATCTTTCTTCACAGTTTGTTGGAAGTCACCAAGGTTTGCTTCAAACATTTAGATACATTCTCAGCTCACCAGACATTTCTGAAAGAATTTGAATTTTTTCTCTTGTCTTGTGTTTCTTGTCTTGTGTTTGCTAAATTATAGTTTTCATTGAACATTCCCTAATGGCAATTCTCTATAAACTTGCAACAAGCCTTCAGGAGCTAACCCCTCATTAAACCACCGCCTTTGTTCAAAGAACTGCTTAGTTCAAAACAACCAGTATTCCCTAGACAAATAAAATTTCTAATATTATCAAACAAAATATTAGAGAATCCAAACTGGCTAATTAAAGTTTTCTTTGGTTCCTTGAATTCTGAACTTAATGAGGTTTTATAAAATTGGTCTCGCAACTAGTTCTGCCATGGAGAGCCTCATACCTCACTTGGAAACCCCACTGATCTTTGGGACACTTATTAAAAACTGAAATATCATGCAAATTATCTTATAGAAAAATGTGTCCTCATACAAACTTCTTATGCAAAACCTCTTATGACACATAGAAACAGTTTGTTGCTTATTATTTAAATAGTGACAAATTCTACTAGAAATGTTTTTAGGTACGTGCTCCTATGACACAGATGAGTTATACACATGATACCAGAAAAGTAAGACACGTCACCACCACGGCAAATGGCAAGACTTTTCACAAGCCACGGAGAGACACTTCCTAGAGACATATATACACATGCATGTACGCACGGACACACGCGCGCACACACGCCCAACCCTAAACACACACTACCCAAGACAGACCAAATAACTAATGCTTTGAAATTACTAACAAAATTATGAATGAGGGTTTACCTACAGCAAAGAGAGGATTCACAGACAACCACATCACGGAAGAGTCCACTCCACCCACAGAGGTGGTAAGTGCTTGAAGCAGCACTCCCGAAGTTCTCTGCAGGATTTTAGGTAGCTCCACACGTCAGACAACGACTTCTTGTAAACTGAGCTGTCAGAGCCTCCACCCTACCCAGAGCAGTTGTTTTCCTGTTTCTACCACCCTAAGCAGGGCCCCTGGTGAATCTCGATAGGTTTAGCTTTCCCATCCATGGAAAGTTTGTATACTTTCCGGTTTCAGGATGGTCTCCTCTCTGTCCTGGAAGAGATGTTTCCTTTGTGAAGAACTAGCTCTAAGACAGAAGGCGGGATGTTTTACTGTTACAGCGATATCAGGATATCAGTGTGGTTCAAAGAATCATGAGAGATTCGGTAGAATTTCACAAGCTTGGGAAATCAGAAAGGCAAAGGTAAAAGCCAGGATTCATACTTATAAAACACAGAGATAAATAAGTTATACATTTCAAATTCCACAGAGCCACTATTTCCTCAGTATTTCACTTATGAGGAGCTGTTACTAACTTTTAGAAGTTAGAACTCTACCAATAGGAAGCTTTACATGTATTTTAGATTCTATTCCATTTTCCCCTTCCTTTTTACCGTATGGATTCTCTCTTAGACTCCTCATTGGGCTATCCATAAACTTCCCCAGGCCAAACACAGTACAGAATAATAAATGTCTATTTATATTATTCCATTTTCTAAGGAAATGAGCTCATATTTCATGTCATATGGCTATGACATATATATGTAGTACACATATATGTGCAAACACATTATATGCATTGTACAACAAACCATTTTTTACCTACTTCTCCATGTAGCTTTTTAAACCAGGAATGGATTTGTGTATAATTTCTTTTGCACATAATAAAATTTTGTTTTGTGTTACCGGGAGGAAGATTCAGTTCTCACATAAACAATGATGTTATAGAGATCAACGGCATACACCTCTCCGCCCTTGGCTCTGTTTAGTTTATTTACTTAGCTATTTGTTTATTTACTAGTTTGTCATGAGACCAACATTTCGCACCCCTGCTTTGAAGTTCCCTGCCTACTGCTGTGTACTTGATCTCTGCAGTCTTTGCTCATTTTTTTCCACTTTGTGTGTGTGTGTGTGTGGTGTTTGGACTTGTTTGGCTTTTATTTCGAGAACTGCTTGATATGAGCCTTTAATCTTTTCTGTTAGCTTTATCAACCTACTTTTATCCTCTCTAGTGGAATTTTGATAGAGAAATGCCTCATATGGGGGAACACTGGGTTTTCAGTTTCAATTAGAAGCTCTTCCTGTTTATGACCCTGATTGATGTTGGACTTCTTTCGCTAGGTTTTGCTCTTATATGCATGAGGCTTTGACTGGTCTAGAATTCATTTTTACTTAACCTCTTCAGTGCCCAAATATACTGTATGTCCTATATTTAGGTTCTTTCTCCTTGTTTTTGGCTTGCTGAAAGGAAAAGTAACTAGCTTCATTGTCCTGACCAGCAGTGAGGTCCCAGAATCTTTTCTCCCTAGTTGTGCCACAAGGAGTAAGTTCTCCTCTTTTGTAAAGTTTGATGATCTCATCATTGAAAACAAATCCACTATAATTTGGGATAGTGCTTTCTAGTTTCAGGCAGTTATAGTTATAGGCAGAAAAGTTATATCACACAATTTTATTATCAACATTCTCAAAATGTGGACGATCAAATGATCTAGCCTTTGTAGAGCTGTTAGATCATGGGTAATGATTGCTACTATGCACTTAATGTGCTAAGTCAAATGGGTCAATCATTTAATCAAAATACCTAAATTTTATCGAGTTACAGCACACTGTAAGACACTGTCTTGTAACTTCTGGTTAGGGCCAGGCATTTCTCCGTTCTTGATTCATAGTCAAGGAACTGAAATAAAAGCTGACACAGATTTGCCAAAGTACAAGGGAATTTTATTTAAAGCAGAGCAATAGAAATATCCAAACACGCTACTCAAGAACAGTGGGTGACTGAGAGATTATACTCAAGGGCTCAATTTTTTAATGGGGGCTTCCTTTCATGGGACTCAAGAATAAAAGAGTGATTTAATTATGAAAGGCCATGATGAAGGTGGACCTCAGCTTTGATCACTAGATTACGTGACATAATCACTTTCTGTACCGCTCCTATCTGTAGCCATAATGCATTTGATTTTAATCATATATATTTTATATAAATATAAATATATACTTTTTAATAGTCAATTTTCTCTTTAAAGTTTATCTGGAGACACAGTTTTATCTTTATTGGTCATGCGCCAAAGGCAGATTTGCCTTTCCATCTTTTGTATGCAGATGTATAGGAAAAATATTTGAATAGAATAGAAGCTCTCTGTTTAATTAGTGTTAGGGTGGGAAAAATATGTTTCATTGTTCTTTTCAGGAAAGATGCATGAATAGGTGTGAGGTTGTTTACGTGCATGTGCACAGTGTGCAAGAGAAAGAACTAGGCGGCCAGGGACATTTCTAGAAGAGAGGGTTGATAATAACTCAAATCAAGTGGAGTCCAAGGTCAGTTAGCTCTTCGCTATGTTTGCCTCACCATCTCCAACTTACATGAATTTCCCTTCTGTGAAATTTCCAGTTTTACCACTAACATATCAATGCACATACATTTATTAGTTCTCGTGGCTATGTAGCATAGGAAACAGATAAGCCACCATCTCCTCCTTGGATCATTAATCCAGATGTTCTGGCTGACTTTGTGTGTCAACTTGACCTAAGCTAGAGTCACCAGAGAGAAACGTGCCTCAGTTGAGGAAATGCCTCCATGAGATCCAGGTGTAACACATTTTCTCTCAATTAGTGAGCAATGGGGGAGGCCCAGCCCAGGGTGGGCCGTACACTGCCTGGCCTGGTGCTTCTGGGTTCTGTAAGACAGCCAGTTACGCAAGCCATGAGAGACAAGGCAGTAAGCAGCACCCTCCTTGACCTCTGCATCTTCTCCTGCTTCCAGCTTCCTGCCCTGCTTGATTTCCTGTCCTGACTTCCTCTAAAGAACTATGATCTGGAAGTGTAAGCCTAACAAACCTTTTCCTTCCCAACATGCTCTTTGGCCATGGTATTGGGTTAGAAATCCTAACTAAGACATCAGGGCTCCCAAGAGACTCTTATGCCCAGTAGCTCTTCTGAAGCCCATCCCAGTTTACTTTGCTTAGCTGAACATTCCCAACAGCTCTTTTATTATTTCTAAGCTCATCTTATAAAACGCTGCAGGTAGTCAGACTGTATCTTAGTAACAAAACTAGATACCTCCTTATACATTCTAAAAACTCGCCAGAGCACATTTATTACTTTTCAACAGGAAAAGCTGATAATACGGGCCCTGAAAATGGTGCCCTAGCTGAAGTTCATCTGACAGCTAGGCATTCCATCAGTCCTCGGCAGACAGATTTTAAGAACTGATGATCTTTTTAAAGTGCAATAGCTGTGCACCTGATGCTGGTTGTTCACATTCAGTGAGACAGCTCATCATCCCTGGGATTCCACCCTCCCCTGCCCTCCATCGGGACAGACATATAACTTTCATCAGGAGAAATGGACAGATTTCAGGAGGAGGTCTGCTCTTTGGGTTACAGGCTCATTCGTATCTTCCCTCCTTGAGGACTAGACATCAGTTTAGTTAGCCATTCAGGACAAAGGATATACCCAAAGAAACTGCTAGAACTGAGCTCTCAGATTAGCATTTCCAGAGAGACATGATCTTGCATTTGAAGGGGCCACACCCAGGAGCTGAGAGCTTTACAAAGTCCATAATGAACTCCAGAGCTCTGTTCTGTCCTCATGGAACAAAGTTTCCGTTGATATTCTGAAGCCCGGAAGAGCCTTTGCTTCTGAGTAGATATGCTGGTTGTCTCCACCTAGAGATTTCTGTTCATGTGCTTAAGAAACACCCACATCTTCTGTGGGATATGTACTGGATTAGTGAACACTTGTGCTGGGCATTTAAACCAGAGTTAGATAGCTGTAATGCTCCTTGAAGCAACACCAAGTCATACATCTGCTTTGTCACAATGACAACACCCATATCTCTTGGAAGATGAAGGACTCTTAATGTTATCATAGGCCATAATGTTTTATATTTTAAATACTCATTTATTTATATTAAAATACTATGATACTCCTTACCCCTTCCTGTTCCAACCTCTAAGCCCTCCCTTCCATGCTGCATGAATATACTTTCAAATTAAGTCTCTTCTTTGACTACTATTGTTAAATACTGTGTGTATGTGTATGTGTGTATGTGTGACTGTGCATGCAAAAGCGAGTGCATACACACGCATGCATGAATAACTACATTCTGTTGAGTCAATTTTTGTTTATAATTTATAATTCTTTCTCTGGGACAACATTTCTCCCCTTCCACCTTAGCATATCTTCTGCTTGTCCCTGTTCAGCTCTAGTTTGTGACATTTTCAAGATAGGCAGTTTCACATTAGACTTCATTGAATTGTGGCTCTTAGAATCTTTCCACCCTTTCTGATAACATATTCCCTAAGACATAGATGAAGAGCTGGGATGTGGATGTATCCACTGGGACTGGGCTCCTCACAATAAATTGACTTCTGCAATGTGTCTGAATGTAGATTTCCGTAATGCTCTCTATTTTCTTTAGAGAGAAGCTTCATTGATAGGGAGTGATAGCTACAGTTAATTGTGGAAATAAAGAAAAGATTTGATGCAGTTAAGGAATTGGACTTGTCTAGCAAGTCATGGTAGTAGCTTTTCTTCTACTCTCCATAACCTCCTAGCTCAGGGAAGAGCTGTCTAGTACCAGATATAATTTCTTTTCTCTTGAATGGGCCTTAAGTTCAATTAAAGAGCTGGTGGTTACCTCCAACATGAGTGTCACTGTTGCACCTTTATGGATAGCTTGCCATCATTTGCTTCATAGAATAACAGCTGAGTAGAATTGCTAACCTAGTTGTCACATCAAAGAGTACTTTTGGCACGTAAATATTCTCATATACTTTAAAGGATGACTAGATTGATTTCAATAAACTTGTAGAGTTCTATGTCATTAACTAATTAGGACAAGATAGAGTTTGTCCATGTTCTTTTGGTGAATTTCTTCCACTTGTATTTTGTCCTCTACTGACTGGTGGAGAGCATAGTTCCTTTTCCAAAACTAGTGTGGGACAATGTGTGTGTGTGTGTGTGTGTGTGTGTGTGTGTGTGTGTGTGTTGTGTTATAGGTAATAATATTAATTCTACTTTAGACAACTGAGTCTCAACTCTACTGAGGGCCTCTGAGAAGTCTAAACCACTATAGAGGAATTGATGGGAAAAATTGTACCTTCCAGAATATGTTCTATATGTTTTGTGGCTCCAATGATATCAAGAGAGAGTGATGGTGTCAAGACAACCAACAATTAGTGAAAAATACAGAGAGCAATCAAAGAGAGATGCAGGAGTTAGGTACAGTACCCAGGGCTGAGTCATAGGCTAGTAGATCATGAGGATAAGCTGCCCACTGCACTGCCAAGAGCTAAACTGAGGAGAGTATCAGGATCTGGCCACAGATGCAAGGGCTAGGTCAGGGGCCAAACTGACTGTTCTAGAATGGATACAACAGATATCTACTTCACTCTCTCCACCATTGGTTCTAGCAACTTCTGAGTTAAGCTTTGAAAATACTTACTCATGACTGCCTGGAACCTTGTCTTGACATTATGTGACCTGAAATCCCTCCTTACAAGAAGGAAATGTTGAACTCCTAGAAGCTAATGGTATCTTGTGCCTCAAGTTTCAGCTTAATGTCATGAAATAGGAAAGACAATAAATGGGATAATGTCTTTAACTTGGGGGTTCTCCAGGAGTCAGGAGAAGGCATAGTCCTTTAAAGAGTTATCTTGACTTCACTGTGCTGTTGTCAAGGATTGAGATCTGGGAGATGGTTGGGTGGGTTATAAATTAGAGTCCTGCCTTTCACCTACCTTACTAATATCCAAAATTTCTGACAGCAGTTTCCAATCTATCACCTGAAAGTGAGTAGTCCATCATAGAGTGAAGTAAAAATGTTCCGAAACAGCCTGCTATTTCAGGAAAGGAATAGCAGCTTCCTGCCTGTAATACCAAATAGGAAATCCTACTTGGAAGAGGAGACAGACGGTAGTAATTTTTGTCATGGTTTATGACGTATGTGGTAAATCAATAGTCGCTATATTTTACCGATATGTTACAAAATGCCATGGTATTGGAAGATACAAAAAGCAACCTCACTGAAGAAAACAAGAGCTGCACTAGAAATTCTGTAATCATGACCATCTGCTAAGAGAGGAGACAGTCCCCTTTATTCTTTGCTTTGTCTTTTCTCTGTCCTCGGTTTTGAAACTCGTTCCCATCACAGGGAATGGGAGTAAGATCACTAGCCATAAAAACACACTTTGAATTCAAAGTCAGGAGATCCCGTTGCTTTAAGCATTACCTTTAAGACACTTTGATATTAAATTCGCAGATGAAAGTGCTTTTTGTAGGTATTTCTCAGTAAGAGGACGCTTGAAGTACATCGAGAGATGTAGGGATTTAATGTATAGTAATTTCTTGTTAGTGCTGCATTTGAGTTTCTAAAAGTAATGCTCTCTGCTTTTGCTTATACGGGATCAATAGGCTCTACAACCATTTTACCATTTCACATGCATTTATGGGCTATAACAATTATGGCTTTCCTCACGTGATCATATTTAAATATAACCAACTTACTGTTTGGGGACTCACATGTATTATTAAGCTAAAACAAATGCTCTCTTTGGATTTAATGAAATCTACACCCTCAAGTGCTAGGAAAATCATTGCAAATAAGGTAACCTCAAATAAAGCAAAGCACAATTATTAGGTTTAATTCCTAAAATAAAATTAGTGTGCCTAAAAGTAATAAACGCAGGAACCCTGACTTAACAACTTCTTCACAAAGCAAGTCCCCCTGAGTAAGTTAATAAAGGTGGATTTTTTCTTCTTCTTTGTTCGGATCTTTCTATTGCCTTACTATTGTTTGAACTCTCACATCACACGTGATCTTGGCTTGCTGAAGCACCCTCCACACTGTGAGTGGATTCATGAGATTGCTACTGATGCTTTCTTCAGCTTTGGAAGAAGAGATAGACAAAGAAATGGCTTAACAGAGCGTGACTCTTGAGAATGAGTCGCATGAGCCTTGGGAAAGATCAGGCTTAAGAATCGAGGAGGAAATTCATGCAAATGGGGCGGTCTCCTTGCAAAGGAACTAGGTGCATAAAGTGTATTCTCTCTGCAGGTGTATACTGGACCCACACAAACTTCTGACTCCGTCTGTACAGAGGAAGTTATTCAGATAAGATGTTTGCACTTTCTGCCGCGGGTTTAAATTTTCATTGGATTTCTATTTGAAGATATCAAACCGCATCTACATCTAAAGCCCCCTTTGCCACAATTTGCATTGAGAGGGCTTAAATTTTCATATCCAAACATGCATATATGTAGATGTTTGTTCATCTAAGCATATGCACATAGCCACATATTAAGCCATATCATGAGGACACGCCTGACATATAGATGACACACAAGCAAGAGGGGCTTTCAGCAAAATGGAGGCTCCAAGAGCTCTCTTAAAACCAAAAACACTCATATTTGTCAAAAGCATAGAATCATGATGTTAATGTTCTAGCATACAAACTAGCATGACAGAGCAATTTCTATTTCAGAGGAAATCTATTGAAACAATTGAGGTAGCAAGCTTATAGCACTCCCCTTCCATAAAAGGGAGATAAGAACATTGAAGAAGTCTTGAAATAATTGCTGGGCCCCATCCCACCTCTTCTATGTGCTAACCACAATGTTTATAGAAGGTAAAAGGTGAGGGAAAGAGATTAAAATAACAAGTGAAGGCCTCTTGTGAAGCCCACTGCTATTATAGACTCAAAGCAAATTAAGCAGTGATGGGGTAAGACTGCTCAGTGGTTAAGTGCACCTTTTGCTTTTGCTGAGAACCTGAGTTTGTTTTCCAACACCAAAGTTCGGTGGCCTGCAACTCCACCTACACAGGATCTAACGGGGTCTGATGCTTTCTTCTGGACTGTATGGGTACTGCACTCTCATGCACATATACCTCCCCTATACCCACATATACCAAAACAAACAAACAAACAAACAAACAAACAAACAAACAAAAAACCACTTGAAATGTAATGACCACTTGAAATGTAATGAAAGTAACAGAGTTAGGAAGGAACCCCAAATCCCCCTGTGTGAACATGGAGCAGAGCAGAGGAAAGGCCAGGGTGCAAAGGTCAGAGCAGCTGTCCCCAAGACTAGAGATTGCATATAGAGTTGTAATTTTTGCAATATGCACTCAATAATTTGGAAAGTTTTCCAATTCATGGAAGCTTAATTTCCTTTCCACACCACCCCTATTTTTAACAAAAATCCTTAGTTCGCCATTTATTATGGAAAAAGATGTTTCAGAGAAACATGCCTAGTGGCTGCAAAAGAAATCCAATCCAGTAATTAAAATAATCAGCGTAATTCTCTGTTATACTGGTGAAGGGTAAAGCACAGGGGGGAAAAGAAGACAAATAGTGAACGGAGAAGAGCAGAGCAGAACTGTCCAGGGGCAAAATTATTTCAGGAGTGCGCACTTTCCACTCTCCCTCCTCATTTCCACTACTGTTCTTCTAAGCAATAAGGTGGTAGCAGAAAATTAAAGAAACGCAAATAGGAAAAAAGGTGGAGTCAAACTCTCCCTTATCTGTAGATGAGAGGATACCATTATATCAGGTCCCCAAAATTCTACAGGAAAGCAAACAGATAATCAGACACACAAAAACATTTCTCAAAGTTATCAGCGGTTTCTGCAAAGTGGCAAGATGGAACACCAGCCTACAAAAATCCATAGTTTTTCTATATATCAAAAAAAATCACCCAATCGAAGAGATTACGGACATACTTAATTCACAGTAGCATCAAACAAAATATCAGTAAATAAACCCAACCAAGGACATGAAGGAGTTCTACATCTCTGAAGAAAGAGTTAGGAAAGGACACTAGAATATGAAAACCATCCCATGCCCATTGGTTGGTACAAGTAACGTAGTGAAAATGGCCACCACACCACAGCCACTGTCAGATCCCACACAACCTAAATCCAAATCCGTATCTCATTCCTCACAGAAATAGGAAAAACCTTCTAAAACTCATAATGGATTCACAGAAAAACTCCAGGAAAACAAAACAGTTCTGAGCAAAATGAATAATACTAGAGGGATTATCATTTCAGACCTCAAATTATACTGCAGTGGAACAATATACAATGTGCAATATGAAATATACAACACACAGCATACAACACAGAACATACAACATATAACACACAACATACAACATACTATATACAATACCTAAAACATAATACAATGTGATACTGGAAAAAAAGCAGACATGTAAACTAACGGATCAAAGTAGAAGACCCAAACATTAGTATGTATAATTATAGCCACTGTTAAAGTCAACACAGACACCAAAAAATACACTAGCAAAAAGATAGTATTTTTCAATAAATAGTGCTGGGGAAACTGGATGTCTGCATGTAGACGAATGAAGTCAGACCCAGACCTTATACAAAAACTAAGCCCAAGTTGATCAAAGAACAATGTAGGTTTCTAAAGAGCTATATGATAATGCAAATTGTTAATAAAAAAGAAAATTAATGATAGGCCTCTTTTCAATGTATCTTTAAATCTAAGACTCTTCTAAAATATAAAGTTTATTATGAAATATACAACACACCCTTAGAGTTAATAAGTAATTTGAGAATAGAATGGTCATGATCCATTGATAAGTCGGTCTTGAAAGCAGAACACGAATATGAGTTGGATGCCCCTGAGAGGTAGAACTTGTGCTTAGCCTCTGCTGGTCCTTGGTTCTGAGAATAAATAGTGGTTATTAGAAAACACACATAGCTTAGACAGAGACACCAAATGTCACCACAGCAGCATCCTATAAACAGGATGAGGATGCACTCAACCCTGGGAATTGATCATAATACTACTGTTGGGACACACACATGTGTGTGTATGTGTGTGTGTGTGTGTGTTCATCACCAAAACCATATGACCTTGGCAGAGTTAATCTTTCTACATCTATGTTTGCCCATCTGTGAGTAGGTGTGATAAAGGTGTACAGAGAGGGTTGATAGGCATAACGATAACAGATAGCCTGGAACAGGAGACTCAGGAATGCTTATTGCTGTATCTCTCTCCTTTCATTATTAACTATGCAAAGCAGAGAGACAGAGAAACACAAAGAAGCAAAGAGAAAGTGAATAGATTCATTTAGCCTTCTAATTTTTCATAGTATAGAGGCGATATGTTAAATTGGCAAATATTTCATTACCTATAATGTATGATTGCTAACATATGAACACACACTATTAGATATAACATAGTAAGTAAAAGTCATCAACATGGAGAAAAGAGAGTCTTAGACCCTGGAGAAAGAAAGCAGAATCGAAGTATTGCCCAAAACAGAGGAGAGAGGTTATAAGGTAATTGATCTGCTAATCAACGGTATCCATCGTCCTAAGACATAAATTTCAAACAGTCTGAGTTTCTTACAATTTTCTTTGCAGTTAAAAAATAATAGAAAATTAGTTGCAAAAATATTTATAAAGAAGGTCTTAAATGTAGTATTAAAGTGCTTATGATGTAAGCTCAGCCTATGAACACTGTCCAAATGAAAAGGAAATAAACTAGGAAGTGACTGTGTCACAGGCTGTGAAGTGTGCTACCGTGAAGTGGGAATGGGATGTGTCACAAGTCCTCAAGGGTGCTACCATGAGGTGGGAGGAAGTTGGGTCACAGGCAGTGAAGTGTGCAGCTATGAGGTAGGAAGGGGCTGTGCTCTGGCTTTCCCTGATCTTCTTTCCCTTAACTAGAGAGTTACAAATGCCAGAACATGGCTAATAATATCAGATACAAGTGTTTTCATTAATAGAATAAAAAAAAACCCTTACAAACATTACATCTACCCTCAATGAGCTCAAAGTCTTTTTCCTTATTTCTTTCAAATGTGCTTCTTTCTTCTCCTTAAAACAACCAATGAATAATTCACTCACTCATTCATTCATTCATTCATTCATTCATTCATTTAACTAGTAAGTAACACTGCAAAATCAAATGTAAAATAGGAGACTGCTACACAAAAGCACCAATCGCATATAAGCACACAAGTGTGTTTGATTTATATCAAAACAATGAAAAACTGTATCCAGAATACACATAAGGGGGTGGTTCCCCAGAAGATGGATGTTGAAATGCACCCAAGAACATCAGAAGGGCCCCATAGCTCACTGGAAATCCACAGTTGTCCATATTACTTAGTAAATGGCTTGCTGAATGAGGATTGAACTTAGATTTATGGTTTGCAGTATCAGAATTGGAACGCATGTCCTGAAATGTGTGTTTCTGTGGGTTGTACATTCATATAAACAAAACCAAGGAAATGACCATGATTTAAGCTGGGGTCATTCAATAGATAATAATTACGATGCAATTTAACCGGTGAACATCTGAGTCTTCATCCACAGACCAGGATGGGAAAATGGCCTCATGTCCTTTCACCAAGAGTCCCACTTTATTCTTCCACTCAAACTTAACAAAGAGTGAGTCACAAATCCCTGTCTGGTCCATGGACCACATCCATTGCATGCATTACACCCACAGTACATTGCGAAAGCTCCACTTTGAAAGGAAGGACATGGGAATGGGGTCTCAAACATTACCTAGTGTACCTCAAGAAGTGAAATGAACAAATCCCAATGCTTGGTAATGACTACTAAATCTAAACATAAAAATTCAACATTGTCTCCCATGTCTTTGGGATACTGCTTAATCGCTTCAGTCCCCACCGCTTCAGGAGATCGGTGAGCGGAAATAGACTGAAGCAGCAGATCCCTCTGGGTGGAGAGGCTGGATTGTGGAAATGTGTAGTAACGGACAATCTTTGAGATATTAGCAGAGATGACTCTTCTTTATCAGATCCACGCTTTAGAGTTAAAGTCATGATCACTTTCAAAGCCAATTTCCAAGCCAAAGCACATTGCTGTTTTTGCACAACTTAATAGGCATCCAAAAGAATATGCTTTCCTGAATCTAACGTTTGGGAATGATTTCAAAATACATGCACAGATATAGAAATAGCTTATATTAAGAAATCCAAGAGGTGGAAGAGAGTTCGGTGGATAAAGTGTTGGCAACACAACGCAAGCATGAGGGCCCGAGTCTAGTCTCTAACAGTCTGCTAAAACAATGCATAATGGCAGAAGCCTATAAACTCAGTACTGGAGAGGTATAGACAGATGACTCCCTGGGGCTTAAGGGCCAGCCACAGCAACAGTTCCAGGTTCAACTAGAGTTCCTCTCTCAAAAAATACAGGGGATTTGTTCAGGACTCCACATTAACAGCATGTGCACACGCATGCACACTCACAAGTGTGCATGTATGCGCACAAACACACACACGCCCCGACACACACACACACACACACACACACGCACGCACACACACACACACACATATACACAGACACACATACACAGAGCGAGAGCAAGAAAGAGAGGAAGGGAGAGGGAGACGGAGAAGGAGAAGGAGAGGGAGAGGGAGAGAATGACACAAAACACGCCATTCATTTAACAATATGCAAATACACATACATATGTAGGTTTAAGTGATAGTCATTGCATTATACATATCATGGGGTGACGAACTGTATAATATCCTTGTCTCAGTCTACAGTCTGTAAAAAATGAGGGAAAAATAGCTGTAACATGCCAGACAGGACCTCATCCTAGGGGACTTCAGGCTTCATGTCAGGAAGGGAGTACTCCAAAACTGAAAGCCAGATTTTAATTCTCATCATGGGGAATGTGACTGAGTATTTATAGTTTTCCTTGTCCCTGTACACCTAGGGCCGCCTACTTTGATGGGCAGGGTTTCTGTTGGTTTGTGTCTTTTCTCTGCCTTTGTTTCTTAATTTAACACACTTCATTGTCTTTTTGCTTCAGCATCTCTCTCTCTCTGCTCTAAGACCTTCATCCAGTTAAAAATGATCACATTAGAATTGACAAGAGCTGGATCTTATTATGAAGGGAGAAAAATGAGAGGAGTGTGAGTCTTGGAAATGTTAGGGAAGGCAGGATGTAGAAAACTTGGAAGAGGAATAGTTCTAAAAAACACGATATTAATTTGGAAAATTTTCTTAATGATGATAAAATAAAATGAAAAAGGTGAATGGCATTAGAATTAATATTCATTTAAAGTAGGTAATATAAACTATATACAAGCCAAGATCTTCGGTGTGTATCGAAAACATGGTCTTATCTAATAGTATAGAAATATAAATATTTACCTTATAAATTTTAAACTTCATAATGTCAGTCTTAGAATTCCTAAAGTAACCTACGCCATCTCCCTGTGCTTGTTTAAAAATTAGACTTCATTTAAACTCTTGATGTAAAACACTCCTCTTTTGAGGGCTCATTTACTCACTAAACATAGGTTTTGAGCAAACTAAAACTTATTTTATAAAAAAGAAAATAAGCACTAAATAAAAAGGAGTAGCTTGTGCTTTGTGAGTGGGATTGTACCTTAGGGAATGGGTCGCAATTGTAATGTTTTATCCGAGGACCATAGAGTACAAGTCCCATAAAGCCAAATAGAAAGAGAGACATATGTGTGCAGACCAAAGTATAAGGCCCGTGAGACAGAAACCTGCTAGATGTAAGGGAAGAATATCCCAAAGTGAGAGACTGGGGAAGCTGAAACACAAGACAAAAGCAGGGTTGTGGGTACTGAGCAAGCGCATAGAGATAGTAGTGTCAAATTAGTGATGTTCGATTTCCATTGCTATGGTAAACTCTGTGTGCAGAAGTAAGGTGTGGGAGGGAATGGTTTTAATTGGCTTATACTCACACATCATAGTATGTCTCTGAGAGACCTTAATGTAGAAATTCAAGCAAGAGCCTGAAGGCAGGATCTAAAGCAGACTGGAGAGAGGTTTCCTGGCTGCTTTTCAAAGACTTGCTCTTATAGAAACTAGCACATCGGTCCAGGGATAGTGGGCTGGTTGGTCCTTGCCACATCAATCATTAAACAAGAAATTGTCCACCTCAGGCTCGACTGCATGTCTACTTGATGGAGTCAATTCCTCAAGTGAGGCTTCTTCTTGCTAAGTGATTACAACTTATGTCAAGTTGCCAAAAAAACGTTGACCAGCACAGTACAAAAATGGAAAGAACCTTCTACGTGTGAAAAAAGTTTCCATGAGGAAGTGAAGGGCAGGCTAGAGAAATATAGACAATCAAGAATAAATGGACCAAAATAGAAATAGGCAGGTGAAGAAAAGGCTCGTCTCCCTCCATACACATTGTCAAATGAGCTTGACTACTGAACAGCCAGGTGACCCAGAAAAAGGAAATATTATCAATTTCAGTGGCTGCTGAAAAGATGTCCAGAACATACTGTGTGATGGTTTGTAAATACTTGGCCCCAGGAGTGGCACTATTGGGAGATGTGGCCTTGTTAGAGTCCATGAGGCCTTATGGGTATGGGCTTTAATGCCTTGTCCTAACTCCCTGGGAGCCAGTATTCTGCTTGCAGCCTTCAGATGAAGATGTAGAACTCTCGGCTCCTCCTGCACCATGCCTGCCTGGGTGCTGCCATGCTCCTGCTTTAATGACACTGGACTGAACCACTGAGCCTGAAAGCCTCAGTTCAATTGAGGGTTCAATTAAATGTTGTCCTTATAAGACTTGCCTTGGTCATGGTGTCTGTGCACAGCAATAAAACTGTAACTAAGGCATACTGTATCCCACAAAAAATTGTTAAAGCGATTAAATAAATCCATAAATGCTAGTCAATCTCACTACTAATATTCACATAGGCATTTGTTTGGGGGACATCTTTTTCTTTCTGTCTCTAGGAGTAGTTTTAGGGGAACAGAAATTGTCCTGGGAGGCAGATAGCCCAAGGAGACAGGGGCTAAAAAAGGCACATTTCCTGTTTGGTTGGACAAGGAGAATGCGAGGTTGTGTTGCTGATTTCTTGGGAAGACTCAGTGAATGTGCAGCTTTAGGTACATAGCTTTAGGTATAGGTATTTAGGAGGTTCACAGTGGAGGCCCTGATGAACCAAAGAAAGCATGGTTGATTGGTTTGTATATTGCTGAGATGATTTGCTTTGACAAAAAATACCCAGGTCTGGTCCATCAAGGTGGGGAATCTCTGGTGGCAGGAACATAAGTCAGCTGATCACGCTGCATCTGCAGTCAGCAGGCAGAAAATGATGAATATTAATGATCAGCTCTCAATTGCTTGCTTTTATTCAGACGAGGACTCTGGTACCCAGAATACTGCTATCCCCTGTTAAGGTGAGTTTTCCTGCCTCAATTAATCTACACCAGGTAATCCCTCCCAGCTGTGCCCTGAGACTTGTCTCCTAGTCAAACCGAAGTCTTGTCTAGTTGACAACCAATATTAATCATCACTGATGGCTTCAAGGTGCACGCAAAGGAAATATACTCTGGTTGAGAGATGACTGCTACCAGTGTTCAGCAGGTATGCTGTGGGCCCTGCTTACATCTATTTCTCATTCAACCAGGAAAACAAATGAAGCCTAAATTCCACTTTCTCTGGCTTGCATCGTTAATGATATTTGCCTTTTGATTTCCCAGCTTCCTGAGAACAGATGAATTCCTATTAAGATGATTTTCATCTCTATCCTACTTATGACAGCCATCTGATACTATGTCTTAGCCAACATCACCATTGGTTCCAAGTTGAATTTGCCACTAGTTTGTGGATACACCAACTAGTCATCCATATGAAAAGGCAGGTTAAAACTATCAACGACTTTATTGAGGGCTTAGTGATATTTTCTATTAGGCAGGGCTCTCTCACAATGTGATCCTGGGTTTAAAATAAGGACGGGGAGTATTTTAGGAACATTTTCAGTCCCAGAGCTGATAACCCAACTTAGAAATGGAGCACAGGGCTTTGACTCTTCACAAACAGGTCAGTAGGCTCACCTGAAATCTAAAGCATGGACCACTATTTGAGGCTGGGATGAAACAGAAGAATACTAAAAGACAAGTGAAAAAAATCCCGGGCTGTTCACACCACTCGGACTCCAACCCCACCAACCAAAAGTCAAAACACAAAAGAGGAAGGGGAAAGGGAAGAGGAGGCAGAGAAGAAGGAAGAGGAAGAGGAGAAGAAAGAAGGAAGAAGAAAGGAGGGAGGGATGGATGGATGGATGAATGGACAGACAGACAGACAGATAGATAGAAACAATACTAAGGATTTTATTCATAATAGGAACCTCGGACAATGTGAAAATTTGAAAAGATACTGAGGGTCATTTTTTTATTGGGTTTTCTAAAGATAGCAAAATGTTCTCCTATGCTTTGGGCTTACAACCTAAGCTGTCTTCCTCCTTTGGGTGAATTGAAGGCATTTACTACATTGGAATTAACCAGGGGCTTTGGGAGACAATCTTATTTTTGTTTAGCATCTGTGCCCTTTACTTGTGGCTTGCATTTCTCAAGATGAGTATCCCTGCCTGGCCCGAAATATGATGTTTCCATGAGCAACCACAGACTTATGAGCCAATAAACATCTTAGGAGTGACTACTCACTCAGACTGAGTTCCTAATTAGCAACTTCTGCTAATTAGGAAAGACTTTTGACTCTAGTGTTTAGTACCTCTTACATGGAGAAGGAGTTTAGGAGAGAAGCAGCCCTAAAAGAGCCACAGAGGTGAGGGAGAAAAGAACCAGAAGCGAATTTGAAGAAAACTGATACGGTTTAAAACCCCTGGACCTGGCTGAAAAGGAGGAGGTGACATAGGTAGACATTTGCAAGTGTACCCACATCACCCTTTACTGATTTTTGACAATGCATTATTTGCATTCCCCCATCTGTCAACAATATCTGCTTCTACTCTTCTCTGTACTTTATTTCTCTCTTCTTCTAGCTCTTCTTTCTGTAGTTCTCAGTCCACCCAAACTACTTCATCCCTTCAATGCAGAAAGTACAATGACTATCTCCAAAGCATCTCTCTGTGTTAACAAAGCCGCTTGATTCTGCATTCATATCTTTGTACCATTTACCTTCTTGTCAGTCAACAGTGCACGCTTTTAGATTAGCTTATGTACAGCCCCCTCCCACAAGAGACACTTCAGAGTGTTTATAAGAATATATTCGATCTGGTTTTAATGCCTGATTTTGCCCAGGCAAGGTTCATAAATACCTGTACAGAAAACAGATAAGAAAGCATGTCTTTATAAGACGAAGAAGAAATCAGTTTCATAGCTAGTACCTAGGCAGAGTATTTTTAATTTTGCATGTTTAAATTTAAACATGCTTACATCCACTCACCTGAGGAGGATACAGTTCAGGAAAGGTAAAAGGGATAGAAGAACGGTGGAAGGCATTGGCTGTACTATGGGAACAGCACCACACAACTGCAGACCTTAAACCATCCCTGTTGGCTACATAATGAGAACTGAATGCAGCACATTCCACCACAGTTCCATGGCCATTTAGCTTTGTTGACTGCACATCTCTGGTTTTAGAGTTTTATGCATACACTGCAACTTTTCATCAAAGAGTACCTTAAATACAGTGTTTTCTCAGCCATTGTAACGTTTCAATCTACCTTGGACTTGTTTATTTGTTTGTTTGTTTGTTTTAAGATAGAGCACTGGCTAGCCTAGAACGCACTGTGCAGACAAGGCTGGCCTCCATCTCCGAGGTCCACCCTCCTCTGCCTTCTTAGTGTCAGGATCAAAGACATGTGACCTCTTCCATATCTGGCCTTGAAGTGCAATTTTAAAGAAATAAGATATTTAGACAAAATTGCCTGCCCCTACTCTGAAAATTAAATTGATTGAAGGCATCGTGGCCTTTAGCGTGATCTTCAAAATAGTCTCAGGGTTTAGAGCCTCTTAGACAGCCATGATGAAATGACTTAAAATTCTAAAATACCCAAATTCTACAAAACTTCTGGTGTTTAGCATTTCCCATGAGGAGTGCTCAACTTGTATTTGTTAAATATAGACAGACCTAACAATCATTTTCCTAGTGGATCCTAAGACATAAGGCTACAGAGGTTGATAGAATGTGTATAATCCATTAGCTTCCACCATGCTCATTCCTCCTTTAAAGTCAAAGGCTCTGCAATAAAATAGTATTAATTCCAAATCGATAACCCTATCTGGACATTGACATCAGAAAAATCACAATTATTTATATCACCTGGTGCCTTTCACTGTGTGATAAAGCAAAACAGTGAAGAGGTGGTGTTCATTGCCAGGTCCCTATGCTGTACTGTGTCCTCTGATTTTACAAGAGGTCAACAAAGGTCAAATGCTTGCGTGTGTGTGTGTGTGTGTGTGTGTGTGTGTGTGTGTGTGTGTGTGTGTGTGTGTGTGTGCACATAAAAGAACTGACTGTGGCCAGCCTTCTGCATGTATTCAAACTTTCTCAGCTTCTAGTTCACCAGGAGTGTATTTTTTTCAGCTAGTGTTGCACTATTCTGTCAAAATGCTGATACTCATGATATTTTAAACACATGATTGTTACAACTTGTTGCCCCGAGCACTTCATTTGTTGCCAAAACTTGATGGTACTAGCATAGCAATGTGCTATAAAAAATGTGCTTCTCATATCTCTGCATGCCTTCAGTAATGTGGATCTCTGTGTATGGACATTTATGTATATGTGTAAACCGAGGAACAGATATGACCTTGAACCCTTGAACCTATTCATATAGACTCAGTGGTCTGGCAGTCAGTTGGGACACTCAGGGGAGCAATTTGGAAGAAGTACTTAAGATTGAACAATCAGAGGTTAACTCAACTGCATTACTCACAGATCATTTCCTAGTAGTTGACAAGGGATTCTTCACAATGGAGCCTGTCGGTCAGTTTCACTAGGAAACTGTTCAGTTAGCAAACCTTGAAACCCTAGCTGACTAGCACAGAAGAAGAAAAATATACTCACTTCCATTTTTTCTCTCTTTAGTAGCCTTGAACTATTTCCTGTTTTCAATAATGTAAGAGAATAAATAGCAATTTATTTGGAAATTTGATTTATTGGCTTGACTACTAAATCTTACAGAGATATGTTCAGGTGTGCATGTTTGTGTATGTCTATTTGTGTGTGTGTGTTTGTGTGTGTGTGTTTGTGTGTGTGTGTGCACATGTATATTTGCACATAACAATGTCATTATTTTTTATTAAAGAAAAGCAAAAAAAGTTAAATATTTAGCATTATGGGAAGAATATTACTATGAATAACCAGACAGTTACTTCACAGTTTTTCATCCTTTAAAATAATACCAGTACTATGGCATTAATCTCTTTAGTCTTTAATATTTCCATTTATATTCCTTAATGAGTAAGTGTACCCACATAGTACAGTGTGTGCAGTTTTGGCATTGTTCATATCTTAAATTTTAGGATCAAAAAGGTAAGTATTACACATACTAATTTTTACCCCAAATGTATAACCTGCTCTTTTATAGATTGATTCTCTGGTAGTATTTGAGACCCTAGATTATTACATCTCTGAACTGAGATGGCAGGGAATCATGGACTGAATGGTCTCAGGTGAGTGAAAGAGCACATGCTTATCACACAGGACTGATTGCCACTGTATCACCCAGAAGAGATGTTAAATGAGAGGTCTGTTAGATATGCCCCCAGGTCACAGATAGATACATCCCATGGTCTTACAATATAAAACATGCAGCCGTTGTAATGGCAAACTTTGGATTGTGCACAAGTATGCTTTGATCAATTATAACTGCTTCCACCAAAGCACAGTTAGAAATCTACTTCAAAGAATGAGGAGCTAAGCCGTACTTCAGAGTGGAAAATTTTATCAATAATTTCCCTAGTAATTGAAATATATTCTGATACCATACAGTTTATGAATAATAAGATGACAGCAATAAAGCACACAGCATAATTAAATTTCAGAAGGTATAATGAACCACACTCACTTAGGTAGGAAGTCTGTACTCATTCATGGGGGACAGGGACATCTCTGCGGTCAATGCATGCAATTATAATCAGGAGTCCTCACTCCACAGTTCCACTACTGTCTCTGTCGTACCTTAGATAAGGATCAGATATGCACTGCCAGGGGGTGAATTTGGCCACCCCAGGATATATTTACCTCTGAGCGAATTCCTGTGGGAGAAAGAGGTAATGGTACACAGGGATGTTAGGACTAATAGAATACCAAAGTTCATAGGTCGGACTCAAGAGTTCATAGGTCAGATGCCACCACTTGCTTCAGTGAGGTGAGTGGAGTGTAATCAATCTAATGGCTCTAAAATAAAATTCATAGTTTAAAATCAATCTCTGCCTTTTGCCAAGAAAGCAGCATAAAATAGAATGTGCTAACAGTGAAGCCCCATTTTTCTAGTTTTATGTTGCAAATATTGAAACATTGTCCTTCAAGTCCTTAAAGCTACTTTGTGATTTATTTCCGTGCCACAGTAAAGGATGGACTACTGTTTAATATTAGTGAGGGAGTATGCAGAGAAGTTCTTCATCATCCCTTGGGTCCACATCTTGTCTAATGTTGGTTGCTGGATTTCTTTTTACACCACACCTTTCTTACTTTCATGGATAAGAACCCGCATTTCATCTTTTTTCGGATGTAGCCGTATGAGAGTTGGAGCAGGAAGGATTTTTTTAAATTACTTATATAACATTTAAACAGCTGTTTCTAAAGAATAAATTCACATGTCCTGTGACAGAACTTTAAAGCCCTCTGAAGTATCTATGAGTGCAGCATTTGAAAATATACACATGATTATAGTTGTTCCACCAAAGCTTTTTTAACCGATTTAACAGCAAAATTATAAATAAACAAAGGAGCCCAAGCTGACTGCTAATTTTTCCTCACCTCTGGGTAAGCATAGGGTATTGCTGGCTGTTTTACTTTTGAGGTTCAAAGGTGATTCTGTGGGCAATGATTTTCAGCGTGGATAAATACAGCTGAAGAGACTGATGTATGACCTTTACTTTCCAAACCAAGAGCATGTGTAATCTACCCACCATTAATGCGGTTAATGCCCGCATCCATATGCAGGAGAGACACTGGCTCCCCTTGGCCCTGGCCCTGGGCCTAAATGTTTCAGTGAATGCTAAGCCAACAATCCACAAAGGCTCTGAACAGTCACAGGGAGCCGCCCCAGACTTCCCTAACAAAAATACCATGTGTGTGCACTTGCTTCAGAAACCCTTTCCTCAGGGGTTTGGACAGCAGCATCTCAAGCAACGCTTTTGTTCTGTCAAATGATAATGTTCCTGCAGATGCTTATCAATTATTGACTGCTTTTATTATATTCTTAGAAATAACATGATGATAGACAGCGTTGCTAGCTCATGACATCCCTTTCATTATGAATGACTGAATGAGTTCCGCACATTTTAAACTCCATATAAGGAGGTGGGGAAAGGGATTTTAAAAAGAAAGACAAACCTCATACAGACCACCTCACTAACGACTTAATTGGCATCACCCCCGGGGTGAAATGTCCTAACACCCCACAACCTTTTATGACAGGAAGTGAAAATTCCATATCCAATTGGAGCTACAGCGATAATTTAGGGAGGCAGAATGTAATTATCCAATTAGGAATTTAGCCAGAACAGAAAGGTTAATCCCCCTTAGTCCTTTGAAAAGAGCCCATGGGATCTTTAATGACGACAAGGGGTCAGGACCTGTGTTTTACAACTTAAGCCAAAAAAAATTTTTTTTCAGACTTCTAGCTCACTTTCTAGAAAAACAGAGGGGTTCAAATCCAGGAAACTTAAGGAGTTCTCCCATATCAGAACTGATTGAAATTCGCATATTTCCTGTATTCCCTATTCTAGGTTAGAGAGCCACAATGTAAAAGTTGTCTGGGTTTCAAAATCAAGTTGAGGGCTTGGCTCATGAAGAGAGTGGCATGCTTTCCTGCACACGAGACAGAAAATGGCAGACCTGGATGCTGACTCAGGGGTTTGGAATGTGCCATTGATGCCTGGCTGGCCTCCAACTTCAAGCTTAGGATCTGCCAAGTTGGCAGGCTGGGGAATTCGCTGTGGCAATTTTTCAAAATGTGAAGACTCAGTCCAAAGAGAGATTGTTTCTACATTTTAACTACCAGGACAAGTGACAGGGTCCCCTTTGACAAAGAGTCTGGTCCAAGACAGAAGAGCCCTACTCAAAGGAGAATTGACGGCATATTTGCAAGAACCTCTTACACGAATAACATCCCTTTTGGGCATTCATTTCAAAATTCTGGCCTAAGGAAATATGAATTACAAATTTTCGTCTGGAAAGCACAGAACACAGACTCGCTGGAAGCAGCAAGGATTCGCAGGTCTTCCTGTCAGACAGAGTCATGCCATGGGTGTTTAGAAGTGAAACATTGCTTTCCTTTGGAGGTTAGCCAATATGGAATCATTGAACAGAGCTTTTTGAAATTTCAAAGCTAATACTGAAGGGGGATGAAGAGGTGGAGATCTATAAGTAAACAAGTACAGCTATGCCACAAACACTTTGGTGAAACTTGAACAGTGCACAAGAATATTGTTTATTTTCTAAAATTTCCTTTCTGTCCCAGTAGCATTATTGAGTATTTTTTATAAGAGTATTGAGATACATACAGAACAAATTAGGTTATTTATCAGAGAAGGTATTAACATATTTGATTAGTTTTAGTGAATCAATAGAAATTGTATTCTTATTCAGAAGGGTCAGATTTTAACTACTAATAATATGTCAGATTAAAATTATTAATGGGGGGTTGGGGATTTAGCTCAGTGGTAGAGCGCTTGCCTCGCAAGAACAAGGCCCTGGGTTCGGTCCTCAGCTCCCCCCCCAAAAAAAAGACAAAACAAAATTTATTAATGGATTGATATTAGAAAATGCACCAAGTTTCACCTTCACGAGAATATCTAAAACTCTTAGCAATGTAAAATAAAATATCAATACTCTAATATTTTAGACATATTTTTACTTTTTATAAAAATTTCAAGGGGACATTTTGTGCTAGAGAATTTCAGATCCCTACAAAAGTCTTTCAGTAGGAAACAGAATAAAAAGATCATTTGTACAGGGAAAGGTAAATTGCTGTTCTTCATACAATACAAATATCATAATGATTACATTTGTACCAAAAATAAGACAATACAGTCATCAAGTGAGTGAGATGCAATAAATAACCTGAAATGCCCAGTAAAATTAAAATTGATGCTAGAGTAATTTTGTTGCCTCTTAATATATTTAATTTCTATCAGGTCTATTGATAGCTAAAAAGAAAAAAAATATCTAAATTCCATCGGTATACAACGGCCTATTTATATCTTTTGTTTTGTGTCTGTAGGCCAAATTTTAAAAAGGACAAATAGATTGATTATCCACTGTCCGACCTCTATTCAGGAAGTAGACTGTCTGAGGTGCCTTATGACTTACAGATAACCATTTGACATTTATTGAAGGAAAGATAAAACAATTTCTGGGATTTCCAAGATAGATGCTTTAAAATACATTGTTATAGTTTGCGTGTACTGAGGCCACAGATTTGTAGGCAACTATCAGTCAATACAAAGGTATTTTTCCCACAGTTCCAGAGAGGTGACAAGCCACATCATTCAGAGGTGATGGAAAAGACGCAGAGGATGATGGGACAGTAGCGGAAAGAGGCCCTGTGAGCTCTCTGCGAGATGGAATTGCTAAGGCAGGGCAAGCAGGCAAGGATTGGCTAGTGTAAATAATTTCATCTAATTCTAACAGTCCTACCTGGTGCTCATGTCTAAGGACACAGACAGATCAGCAGGAAGTCCTGGATACCAGTAGAGGGAGAAAGCTTGTGGTGTATTCTGGGCTGGTTAGCTTGCATTTGAAAGGGACACTCATAGGTTTATTACTTCCTAATTTCTAAGCATTGAGAGTTCACAAGGATCCAGATCTCAGAGCCTCAGATATACAGAAAATTCAAATGTATTAGTTGATACATTATATATTATATATTTTGTCTCAGGTCTGTCTGGCAATCCAAGAGCATTTCCTTTGGTGGATAGCAAGCACTCAGCTGGTTTAAGTATACACATTTTCTATTGTCACCATAGCTGTACATATCTGTTTAACATCTGCTTGTTTAGGACAGTAACTCTTTTGTTAGAATCTCCTTCTTGGACTCAACATAATACTTTTTCTTTGGGTGTTGTGAAAACCTAAAATCAAATCCCACATTTTGGCCCACATTCACTTAGGAACCATGTATAAATTCACCATTTTTATGACTCATTAAAAGAATGATCTGGCTTTTTAAATTTTGGTGTTTGTTTTAATTGCATGTGCCAGCATGTGCATGCGTACAGGTGTGTGGGCAAACACAGAGGACTGGGGAGAGCAACAGTGTCAGATCTCTAGGAGCTGGAGTTTGATGCGGTTGTATGCCACCATATGTGGTGTTGGGGACCAAATCCAGGTCCTTAAGAAGAACAGCGGTTTTTCTTAAGTGCTGAGCCCTATCTCCATCCCAGATTATTTGCTCTATTAATTTGAAGATTAAATGTGAAATCTGTACCATGCCTAGGGCCAAAAAGCACTTGACTAATAGAACTTCTCATTCTAATAAAGCTGTGCAAACAGATATACTGGAGCCCATAAAATTCTGATTCTTCAAAAAGGACACTGCTTTCCTGTCCTTTATAGCTGATGTTTAGCTTATCCATGCCCATTGATTTATAGGTCCCTGGAATTCTACCATGCCATTTTTTAAATAAGACACTTTTCTGAGTCAGATATCACGGCGGGAGGTAGTTTATAAGAAGTATATGGCAATTGCTCTAACGTCACTATTCCATCTGTATAAATAGAAAGTTAATAATCTCTGGGTAGACAGATAAAATGGAATTTCATAGAAAGGGAATATTGGGGAATTCAAAAATGTATTGAGGGGCTACATAATCTCACAGCCACTGTGTAGGACTACTTAGGAAGAATAAGCCAAGTTTTCATCCTCTTGTAGATTCTGACATCACCCCCACAGAATATTAATTCTTCAGCTGCTATGACACTAGCTGCATTATCATATAAAGAATAAAACACTCAGAAGCTGGTTGTAGATAATGTGGATTGCTTACATGCAATTATTGAAATTATCAAGTTATTTTTAAATGCATTTTTAACTTTTTGATATTATAATCTGATGATCATTTCCCCTTCCATTCCCTTCTTCCCCACCCTCTAATGTGCTCTTCCTCATGTTCTCTTCCAAATGCATTGTCTCATTTTTCTTGATATATGTATGTATTGTATATATACAGGCATTGTAGCTTTTTAAAAATGTTTAATAATATATGATATATGATATATAATGAATTATTTACTACATAATATATGATATGTGATATGTTATAAATAATATATGACATACAATGTATGAAGTATGACATGTTATATGATATGTAATCTACAATATAGAAAATACAATGTACAATTTAACATATAACATATAAATAACACATAACATTTAGCATATATCAGATGTAGCATATAATATGATATATTATATAAGATATAAGAAGATAAGATATAAGATATAAAAGATATAAGATAAAAGATATAAGATGATAAAAATATGATAGAAGATAGATATAAAATATAAGATAGATATAAGATATAAGATACAAGATACAATATACAATAAAGATATAAGATATAAAAGGTATAAGGAGAAATATATGAAAGATATAAGATTTAAGATATATAAGATAATGATATACTATATACTTTATACTATATATCATATATAGTCTACAACATATAGTATATAGTATAATGTATAATGTACAAAGTATAATGTATAATTATAAATATTATATATTATATATACAGGCACAGTAACTTTTTAAAGAATATAATATAGGTTTATATAATACTACTTGTACTTATGTGCTTTATAGCTGATCATTGATTGGTATTGAAGGACAGACTGGTGTGCTCTTCTCTGTGAAAGAATATTTGTTACTAACGTCACCATTACTTAGGTACCTATAGTTCCCTTACTAGGGTTTTCTCTCTTCTGTTAACTTGCCTATTGGTAGTGACCTGGTTCTGGTCATGTCTAGGCAGCCATGCTGAAGATACAGCATTGGTGTAGCTTCTCTGACACGTCTAGGGCACACATTTTCACTTCTTTTTCTATGAGTTTTTCCAAATATCTCTCATACTTCTCTGCAATGACTCCTGACCCTTAGGTGCAAGTGTTTGCTGTAGATGTACCAATTGAAACTGAGCTCTATGACTTCCCATTTTCATCACTTGGGTTTCTCATAATGGTCTCTGTCTCTTGCAAAGAGAAATGTCTTCAATAAAGGGTCAGAATTACATTTATTTGTGGGTATAAGCATGTATGTCAGAATCTTGTAAGGATTAAAATGGCTATTCTAAGTAGCTATTGTAGGTTCTCCTCCACGATCCATGATCTATCCAGGATCCAAGACTTCAGTATTTTTGGATAGTTCTGTAGGTCTCTAATACTAGGCATGACTTCTGTCTTGTTGATCGGTCCTTAAGAGCGATTACAGAACTGTTGCTTACCAACAAAGTATGTGTGCCACTATTGTGATTAATAAGTGTGGTTTTAGAAAATTGAAAAGGTTCTGCATATTAAAGAAACAATTACTCCATTGATGAATAAATCCAGAGGGTTTGAGAGAAACTTTGACAGCTATCCTTCTGACAAAGATCTAATATCCTGAATATACAGAGAACTCAAAAAGCAATAAATAAATGGATAGATAGATAGATAGATAGATAGATAGATATAGACAGATTCCAATTTTGTATTAGAGCACAATGAGTATTCACTGAATGGAAGGGAAGTTGTTTTATATATATATATATATATATATATGTATATACATGTATATATATGTATATATGTATATCTTTATTAACTTGGTATTTCTTATTTACATTTCAATTGTCATTCCCTTTCCTGGTTTCTGGGCCAACATCACTCTAACCCCTCCCCCCTTCTCTATGAGTGTTCCCCTCCCCATTCTCCCCCCCATTACTGCCCTCCCCCAAACAATCACATTCACTGGGGGTTCAGTCTTGGCAGGGCCAAGGGCCTCCGGAAGGGAAGGTTTTAACCTTCTCATTTTTATGACTAATTGAAACTAAATATTTCAAACCTAGAAAATTAAGATTGATTTGATTAGATGTAGCTACTCTCAAGAATGAGCATAGGACACAGTGCAACTGTGGAGGGCCTCCCTTCCCCAAGAGTGAGTGGCGTTAATAACCAAAGCCCCAAGCTCCTGTAATTCTTTCCATGTAGAAGAGCGCCACACAACTGAGTAGATATTTTACAGTTAGAGTGTCCTCTCCGGTTTAATTTTTTTTAACTCGTGGATCTATGTAAGTTGTGATGGTATATAAAGCCTATTAAACAAAACTCTCCTTTGGTTGTTCTGAATTTGTAATCACATGTAGTGATTTACCCACGTGAAAGGAAAGAGCTGTACCACCGAACTGCATCACAAACTCTTTTATTTTATTTTATTTTATTTTTTTTTCATTTTCAGACAGAGTCTAGCTAAGTCACCTAGGATGGGTGGCCTAGAATTTGCAGTTTTCCAGTTTCAGCCTCTTAAAGATTAGTAGCCTATATCACCAGAAGTGGGTTATGGCTCTCCTCATAACTGTGCATATTTTAATTTTATCTTACGTGTTGGCCTGACTATGCGAAGGTGCACCGTGAGTTCACAAGAGCCTTCCCACAGCATCAGATATCCTAGAACATGAGATGCAAGCAGTGTGAGCTACCATGTAGGTGCTGAGAACCCGATCCAAGTGCTTGGCAAGAGTGCTGGCTGGTGAGCCCTCTTACCCACTGGGCCGTCCCTCCAGTCCTTATTTTGTTTTATTTAATTTTTCACTCTATCATTTATTATTATCTTAAGTTTAAGTGTGGATGTTCTCAGCCTCTCTTATGTATAAACGTATTTACCTCTGACCTGACAGAAACAATGTGAGTGCTGACATGCATCATGTTTAGAACCCTTGTCATGTTTGTGTGTATAAAAGGAAGGCTTACAGTTCATAACATTTTCTTACTTGGTTCACATTGTTTACATAGTCACTTTTTATTTCTTTTATGTGCCAAATTTCCAAACACTTAAAATTCCCATTGCTTTTCATTGATTTCCCTGTGGATTTTTGGTATTCAGAGAATGTAACCTGTAGTCCTTAATCTTGGGATTTAGTTAGCTTTATACCGTGGCCCAGAAAACCCTCAATTTCACAAATACATTGCGAGCTCTACCACTTGGAAAGAATTTTTATGTTGGTCGATTGGTTCCTGTTTTATAAGCAGATTTTTAAATCCGCATTGTCCCTGATTCTTCAGTTTTTATAGAGATGTTAATTTCTTACTAAGCTGTTCAGTTTGTTCTCCATATGTAAACTTTCACTTTGTCAACGTGGAGGCTGAATTTATTTGCAGTTTTTAAAGTTCTTTTATTTTTCTAAGAGCATGCATTGTGTGTGTGTGTGTGTGTGTGTGTGTGTGTGTGTGTGTGTGTGTGATTAAATGACCTTCTTATGCCTTGTGTGTTTCACATCGTAGCGAAGCTTGCTGCAAGTCCACACAGCGCTTTGGCTTTCTCTCAGTGATCGCTGTAGCTCTACTGTCAATCATCCAGTATTCCCAGTCCTGAAGAGTGAGAAGTGTAGAGAGCTCTTGGTGCAGCTTCAAGGATATAGGCAAGAATATTTGTCAATGGGCTAGGACAAGGAAGTAGGCTGGAGAGAAATACAACTGAGGAGTGGACTCCTTGTATCTTGATCATTTTGATAAATCCCTAGATACAGAGACCACAGGACTTTGCTCTTGCTTGTTCCCTGACTATTTTGTTTGTGCCTTGTTTGTTCCTGGACTACTTGGTTTATGCCTTAGAACCAACCCTATTCTTTGAATGAACATAGAATTAAGGTATAAAAGCAGCTTGGGAGAAAAAATAAACTTGCTTCAGCACTTGATGGAGTCATGGTATAGTCTCATTGGCTTTTTCTTCTTTTTTCAATCCTCACTCCCTCTCTTGAGACCCTGTTGACTGACTGAGCAGACTTGGTCAAAGAAGAGGGTTGTAATTGTCAGTGAATTTACTTTACCTTCTGTATTTTAATACCCATTTGACCAATCCTTATGTCTTGTCTATAGAAATTTTCATCTGTTTTACTGGTGTGTCTAGGACTTAACTATTAAATTAACTATTAACTATTAACACATTAACTATTATTTAACTTCATATTATTCTTTTTCAATTTTACTGTACTTTTTTTTATTGCTGATAGCATTTTACTGTTAGTCTATGTTTTTCTTATTAGTTTCTTAGTACTGATTGGAGCATCATGTGCCAATGTTTGGTGGTTAATCACCGTGGGCCATATTACGTCTGCATCATTATTTATGTAAACTTATCAGAATCTGGCACCATCACCATTTAGTCTTTAAACTCCAATCATTGGATGTAAAATAGTCAACCGCTGGTATACATGCCATGTGTGTTTCATGATGTTGATATTATTACGGTATTTAGCAGGTAGCCATTTTCACTCAGGGAAAAAATCCACATCTTTGTTCTTCCTATTGTGAGGTTCCAAGTTGAATCATCCGTGCTCTTTCTGAAGATCACCTTCAGTGAGATTGTTTTCGTTTTGCTTCAAACATCTATCTACCCCTCTTCCTCTTTCCTTTTTCCCCATTAATTAAGTAAATTTCCATTGATGTCAATTTTTCTTCAACATAAAAATATGTTGCCTAATGACACCTGATGTCCCTTTGGCATTCTACTGAAAGTGCCCTCCATCTTCTGCTTCCTTTCACGTGCTTTTCAATTGATCTTTTATTTGCATCAATATTAGTGGTGCTTGGCATCTTGACTTGTCTTCTGTCACAGTTACATCGCTAGATACTAGTGTGCTTCGAGATCACCTAGTCTTTCAGTCCATGCTTTCTACACTGGACTCGCATCTGCTTTTGCATTTTCTTGCTTGCTGGTGTTTTATAAATATGAATGTTGAAGATTTAACCATTTTTCAAAATTGTTTATTCATTATGGCTTCAAGTGCCTTAGACCCATTGTCATTTTGTTTCTGGAATACAAATTACATACATGGAAGATCTGCTATTTCAATGATTTCAATAAGCCTATTTTACACTTTGTGCCTCCCACTGCCATTCCACCTACGATGTCTGACCTGCTTGCCAGCTGTCTCTTACTTCTATATCTGCTATTTGACCTATTGCTAGCCTTAATGTACTTATTACACTTTTAGCTGCAGAATTCCTATTGTCTTACTTACTTAATTAATATTTTTTCTGGTTTTTAGTAATCTATTTTACATATTAATTTTATTTATTAATACAGAATAAGGCCTCTGACCTTATTCTGTATTAATAAACCGAGCTTTGTGCCAATTCAATTCTTTGTTATTTCCCTGTGTGCCTCCTGGTTTTACTGTTTTACTTTTGTTTATTTATTTGTCTCTGTTGAGAACAGGTCTTGTTCTGTAGCTATTTAGACCTGCTGATCCCTAACTCACTCTGCAGGGCCAGCTGACCTTGAACTGACAGGACTTCTAGGTTAGTCTATTCAGTAGTAGTATCATGGCCATGCATTTTTATTCTTGAAAACTGTCCATTACACAAAGATAAATTCAGAGGTGAGTCGAAGCTTTGGATGATGCCCTCTTCCTTCTTAAACGGTAGGCATTTACTCAAGAGATGTAGCACAGAGAGAGTCACTCAGCTTTCAGATCACTGTAGTCCATGAAGAGAATGGGGAGATGAGATGATTGACAGCCAAGAGTTCCTCAATATGTACTCTCTCTAGTTCTGCATTAGTCTTCTGTCCAGGAAGTAAAGGTATCTGGTTATAGCTAGAAGCCAGAGTATTGAAAAAATTACCACCAGCTGGCACTAATCTATTACGTCTTCTCATCTTTGTTAATGTCGTTGTTTGTCTTTGAAGAATCATTCAATCACTCACTCATTCATTTAGCTTTGTTGGGGACCATTCAACAACTTATCTATTATGAGTTTCATGCTTAGCACACTAGTTTGTTTAAAGATGTCCTTCTATTTTCAGTCACTTCTTTACATATTGACAATCTTCATGTAGGAATGATAGGCCCTTTGCGGGGTTGACTAATGACTTCCTGGAGGTCTTCGGGTTTGGCCTTTTATTACCTAAACACATCGATGACTTTTTCTGTGTCTCTAAATCTACTTTTAAAAATTGCTACACATTCCTATTTGCCCTCAGCCACAGCTTTGCTTTGAGTCATTTATTGATCCATTTATTTATTCTTTACCATTGTTCTTTTACAAATTGATATTCATTTAACAATCTTTCTATGCAAAGCAATTCAGTGCACAGGAATAGCTTGAAATCACTGGATGAATATTAATCTCTACTCAGGGGCTATGCTAGGGAGCTCTAGACCAGTCCCCAGTAGTCAAGAAGAAATTCCTTCCTTTTGTAGAGAACCAACCAGATAAGGACCCCACTGAGTGTAGGAGAAGGATGTCAGTCAGAACATCAGTGACATGGGGGCTAGAGTAACACATTCACCTTGAAATTCAACCTTGGGCATGGGCATGTTTTGTTTTTCAGCAGCTGTCAGCCCCTTTTCAAACTCTGAGATTTTCAAGTTATGCATCCTCAGAGAGGCTCCATTCAAGACTGTGCTACACCTCAGACCCATCCACCACCTCAGACCCATCTTCAAGCTCACCTGCTGCTGAACAGAATGGACAAATCCTATATCAAAGAACAGAATCTTGACTCCATAAACCCCTTTGTGCAAGGCTGGTGGCCAATATTGAATTCAATCACCACCAGAAGATGTGGAGGAGAAGATACTAGTTTACTGTAGCAACAGTGAGATATGTGGTCAGTGTAGCCTTCTCTTAATACTCTTCACTTTATATACTTTATGGGGTACACACCATCAGCTTCCCTCATGGAGGTCAAAGTTGGCACCAGTTTGGTGGGTTTGTGCTGCAGGGAATTTTTAGAAAACTCCCTTGCTTCCTTTGCAGCCTAGGATGGGCTCTATGCACCATGAAAACTTTCCTGCAGGATATGACTGTTATCAAGGCCACCACAGTATGAATATTTCTCTGCATGGCCAGAAAATATCAGTGGTATTTGATGGTCATTTCTCTAAGTAGAGTTCAGAGGATAGCACCTTAGAGTCTCAACCTTGGGTTATCACCCCTGTATCTCTCTTGATTCCACCTGCCTACAGTCAAGCAGCCTTCTACTTATTTTCAAGGCTAACCTGGATATGTCACACAGTCTATTTCCTTTATTTCAATAAAAATAATATTCATACCAGAATAAAAGAATTGTCTACATGTATTTATATATAATAACACCATATAAAATGAAATCTGAAGATTTTCTTTTTGTTTTGGGTTACTTTTTGTTTGTTTGGTTGATTGGTTTGGTTTCCGAACTGGAATCAATTCCACATTTCTAAAACCTGACAGACAATGCAATATTGACAAATTTTTCCCTTAGGAATCATTGACTACTCCTGGTAGCAAAATGTCTCACTGGGTCAAGTTTCTCCTCCTATATATAATGTCTCTTTTCAGGATTTTTCTCACTATAAAATATACGACAATCACCTTCTTATGTCAACCATTCAAAATCCTACCAGTATTTGTTACTACAACCATGTTATATATTGCGAGCTCTATACCTTGGGACATCTGTTGTCACCCTCACCTCATGTGAAAGGGCATTGTTTTAAACTGTAGTATTCTAGTACTAATAGTATTATTGTGATAGTATAATATTATATAATATAATAGTATAATAATAGTATATTAGTATAACAATCATATAATGGTATAGTATTCAAATACTGGTATATAATTTTATTTTTGAAAACTCACACCTCACAAACTATAAGCAACAGAAATATTTAAATGCTACCTTGCACACACAAACACACACACATATGTATATATATATATATATATATGAAGTTGCATTGGTATTTTAACTGAGAAATATTCATAAGAAAATTAACCCTTTCTTATAGCTATCACCAGCTTCAAATCTAGTTCCTATTTGAGAGCAGAGAAGTAGAAGCAGCTTCCTTCTCACAGCATATGAGGAAGTAAGAAGGAAGGAATCCCAGTCCTTCCCAGAGGTCTTTGCATAGTCACATAAACTGAAGGAGACTATAGTAGGACCCATATCTGCTTCTTTTAGATACTTATAAAGCAAATTTTCAAATAGCTAAATTTAGTAATAGTTTAAGGATAAGATATTAGATGTAGAAAACCTACAGGATCTACATGAAGCCTTCCCTGAATTCTTGTTTCAGAAGGGCTCTGTGTGAGCGTGAGCTCTTTCATACATTGTCTTGTTGAACCTTCACTGCAGGCAGAAAATGTCTTCAGGATTGAATATATATATATATATATATATATATATATATATATATAGCAGAACTGATATTCTATGAAGATAGAAGGTGGCTGCAATTGGCTTCCTACAATGGACATTTGTATTAAGACACTTGAAAACTTGTAACTTAGCTTTTGATTCTAAACATATCCAAATAACTCCCTTAACATTAGTCAGAATGGCTTCCCAGAATTCCCTTGTTAGCTCATCTCTATTTTTAGTCAATCATATTCATGCAAATTCAAAGCAAGGGAGAAGCAGAGAATGTCCCGCTTCTTGGCTCTTTCATTGCTTGTAGATTATTCAAAATGGTGTCCTTCCATCATGGTCAGATACCCTTGGATAATATTATGTACCAATCAGGTACCCGTGATGGCTGCGTAGTACTTCCTCCATGATTTATATCCATGATTCTGACTCTGGTGGCTATTGCTCCATATTCTCCCCTGTTTGTTAAATGGTTAAGTGCCACACCCAGCCAACAAAGTCTCAGACGTCTGCACCCACAATTCATCCCACATCTGGTTTCAGCTACACTTGCTCTATCTTCTTATTTTCAAAGATATTATGTACCCTTCACTATTATGATTCTGAACACATTTTTGCTGCTAATTCCCAAGTCACTATACATTTTTAATAGCTCTTGTATCCACTAATACACACTCTGGTGTATCATTTCTGTATAGACCTTGAATGACATACCTGGCATTATTCTACAGAATAATACTTATAGTGTGAAATAAAAGGGAGGCTTGGTTCTTAAAATACAAATGCCTGAACTCTATTCACCTCGTTATAAAGAAAACCCAATTCTTTCACTTTTATAAATACACACAAGTAATGGAAATAACTCTATTTCTTCAAAGATACAATACATATTTACACTGAAGTAGCTTGGAGAGAGTTCTACATCTCTTCAAATCGTATTCGGGTTTCTGATTGTTTACTGGATTTCAGCTTTATGTTATGTTAAAAATAACTTAGACCAATGGAAAAAGGACCTTCAATGTTTGTCTCTATCCAAACTCTCTCTTCATGTCTGTATCTCTTATTCCAGAGTTGTGTGCAGTTCCACCTGCATTCTGAATTGACTCTCCTCAGTCATTTTAGAAGCTTGCCTAGCCGCCTCCTCTCCACTGTATTGTGAGTCACATTTGTTTTCAGGACTGTTAAACTGTAAGTGCTACAGGTAGAATGGACCCTCAAAGTTATCCACATCCTAATTCTGGAAACATGTGAATGTGTACCCTTAGTGTCAAAGCAGAATTTGCAAAGCCAGTAAGATTGCAGATATTTAAGGCAAGTTGTCCAAATTAGATGGCATACATTCTTTCTAAGATTTTGATAAGCATGTAGTAGTTGTAAATCTTTTTTAAATTTTAATGTATTAATTAATTAATTTAATGTATGCAAGTATACTGTCCCTATCCTCAGACACACCAGAAGAGGGCATCAGATTCCATTACAGATGGTTGTGAACCCCATGTGGTTGCTGGGAATTGAACTCAGGGCCTCTGGAAGAGCAGTTTGTGCTCAAGACCGCTGAGTCAAATCTCCAGCCTGTAGTTGTACCTCTAATGGAACTTACTGTGATATCCCCAAAACATGCATGTAACATGCACCAATCAAAGGGGGAAAAAATCAAAGAAATTAGCATTTCCTGATGTTATTGCATTGTGTCTGGGAACTTCAAGATCCTATCCTCTCAATTTTTACAAAGCATATGATGCATCTCACTGGGCCACAGAACACCAGAACTTATTCTTCCTATCCTACTGGCTGTGGTGCCTGCTATCCAACCTCATGTGAACACTTAAAAGCAGAAGATAAGAGACACAAAGGGGAAATTTCATAAGCTGAAAACATTGGAAGGCTCTACATACTCTTTTTAAAAAATTATAATGGGAAGAAAAATGTGATGGCAACTTCGCATAATTTTAGGGAACGGAGAGAGACCCTTAGCTGTCACCGGTTGGGAAACAGGGATATGAGCTGAGCCGCAAAAACATCCAGGAAATTCTGGCAAAAGCCAGGAGAGCTCTTCCCAGTGCCCTGTGAAGGCAGTGTAACCATTGAGATCTTTAATATTTTCTAAGTGACACTCTGGGTAGGGCAACTTTGGGATCCCATACATTTGACTTTAGATTCACACTATATGCTGTAGGTTTAATGACTATGTCTGAAGTGATCTGTTATAGCAAAAATAAGCAACTACTCACCATTAACATACAAGGAATTTTTTCCAAAGGAAGTTACAACTTAAAACAAAAATCACTCCTCACCTCACACCACGTAGTGATCATTTTATTGCTATTTATTTCATTATTCTTATTCCTCTTTCTTATTTACCTCCCTATGTGTTCATATAAACAATACTACAGATCAGGATGTTTGGATAACAGAGATTCACCATTCTACATATCCAGTGACTGAAGGCAAGATCAGGATGCTGGCAGGTTGGGTTCCTACTGTAGTTTGTAGATGACCACCATCTCACTAGATCCTGTACAATCTCTAGTCTCTCTGTGTGCATCCTGGTGTATTTTACTCATCTTACACAAATACACCAATCTTTTTTTTTTTTGGTTCTTATTTTTTTTGGAGCTGGGGACCGAACCCAGGGCCTTGCGCTTCCTAGGTAAGTGCTCTACCACTGAGCTAAATCCCCAGCCCTACAAATACACCAATCTTAGTGGATTAAAGTTCTAACATTTCACTCAATCATAATTACCTTCTAAGAGGACTGTTTCTAGTGGCACTTTCCTATAACTAGGATATCTATCTATCTATCTATCTATCTATCTATCTATCTATCTATCTATCTTCTATCTCTCTATATATGTATGTGTATAGATAAATATAGATATAGATATAGAAAAATAGACAGAAAAATGGTACCTTCACCTATTTTTCTTTACTTCAGTTGAAAATGTAGGACTGAGTAATGAATGATGAAGAGTGTGTTTTTACAATTTAATTTCCTTGTGCTATTTGTTGGCTTAGAGTTCTAGAGGTGAGGAGGTCTGTTAGCACACTAGTGAAATCCAGAGATGGTTACCAGGCTCTGTCACACCATTGTGGGGGAACAAGAAAGATAAGAGTAAGATAGCCGCAAATGGCTGACTCATACTCATAGCAATCTACCCCCAATGAACAGCCTGATCTTCCTGTAACAATACCAATGCTGCAGTCTCTTAGTTGGCCCCATCTCTTTGTGCTGTGTTGGGAATTCAACTTAAAAACATGACCTTTGGGGTAAGCATCAAACCCTGGTAGTGAAGACTCATAATTTCTGCCCCTGACAGTCCTGTTTCTCTCCATGTTATTTCGGGGGAACTTCTATTCCCTCAGCTCATGTGTCAGGCTTTCCACAAGTGAGTAGTGACCACCATAGTGTCCTGTCCATGGTCTTGGTCAAGTTTAAAGCTCTTTTTCTTGTTCCCTTCACCATCTATCTCCTGAAAGAACTCTCCCACCAACTAAAAGGCTTTAGAAAGTCTAATCCCAGAGGCTAGCCTCTTCATTTGCTCTTTTCAAATAAAATCTAAAACATGATATTTATTTATACAACATAGTTGTTTGAATAAGACAGATTCCACATTAACCAATAATTTCCCATTTATCCCTGATGTACCCTTTCTCCTTTACTTCATACTCTGAACATTTTGAACAAATGTCAGTGCACAAGAACAATTTTGAGTTCATATCATATTTGATTTTAAAATTGCATGTAAGTTAACCAACTAACAGTAAATTCAATTAAGAACGCATTTGTTCCACAGAGCAATAATAAAAAAGGAAAAACACCAACTAATGCACAAAATATTTTAAGCAATGCATAAGTAGTGAAGAATTTAGGAATCTCTACACAAAACAACTTCAGCAAACATGTTCAGAATGTTAGAGTCATTGTGAGTATTCCTGTTTTCTTCCAATAGAATGAAATAGAATCCTTATGAGGCATGTCTAGTGGACAGGACATATGGCAGGAGAGTAAAATATTAATATATGTGATATGTATTAGCATATGACAATAGCATCAATGGAACTTATTGAGATCTGTTACCTTTTCAATTATGGCCAAATAAGTCAGCCAAGAACACGCTACAGATTGCACACAAAGTATCAGGACTAGAAATATTCCCTACAGGGGTATTTTTTTAAGTGGTTGAGTTATTTGGAGTGTTTGGTTTTTAAGATTGCTCGATGATTGGTGATGAAGAGTAACAGCCCTCTCACCTAAACTAAATAATGCTTCTTATGGGGTACCTGCACTTATTATAGCTCTTCTCTCTCCTTGCTTCCTCCTCTCGATCCTCCCCTTGATCCTTCTCTTCCTGGTTCTCTTTTACTCATTCAACTTTATGAATGAGTAAAAGACACACACACACACACACACACACACACACACACACACACACCACATACACACAAACACATGCATAAAGAGAGAAAATTACACACCCAAACACACACATAAGCACATACACAGAGAGACAGACAGACACATACAAACACAACACACAACACATATACACAGAGACAGACACACACAGAGACAGACACATCCACAAATATACACATACAGAGACAGACAGACAGACAGACACAGATACCACACATAATGGGTGCATAATGAATGCAAAATCTATTTGAAACACAAAGAAAACCTAGTATTTGCTTTAAGAGAAACTTTTCACTGATGAACGTATGCACAGTGATAAAGGGAATAGGTATCAAATACAGATCTGTAAGACCTTTGCCTGTTCGTTTTATTACTGCCTCAAATATTAGAACACAGATTATTTATTGACTTTAGATAAAGTCATTAGTAAGACTTTCCTATGTGGCTTGATCAGTTACTTCCATTTTGGGAAAGGAATTAAAATAATGCCTTAGAAATATTTTTAATTCTACCAGCAGTCAATTAAATGTCTAGACTAAGATCAGATGTTCCACCATGGTCTGCAGCCTCTGGGGTTATTGTGTATATTCTCGATGGGCAATATTCTTGGTTAGAAGCATAAGCATGAATTATATTTAATCCTCATGCTTGACAACTTCACATGTCTGGTGACTCTTATACCTTTTGGATCTTTGGAAAGAGGAGAAAAATTAGACTTTTCCAAGGCCAACACCAAGTTTTTGAACTCCTTGATACTAATAACTACTCCATTCCACTTCAAGTGTCAAGAAGATGGGAGGACCTTGGAATGCCAGAGAAACTGAGGCATAGAAAGAAGCCTAGCTTAATTTTAATGAAATATGCTGACTCTTTTACACTGCCATTTCACTTAAAGTAAACAGTAAAGTAAGGCTTGGTGAGTCAATTAGAGTGTTGGATATCTTGAGTGTGAATCAGCATACATGTATATGCATGTACTTATACATATGTATATACATATCTAAAGAGTGGAGACTTATTTTGAGAAATTGGCTCAGACAGTTGTGGGGTCTGGCAAGTACAAAGTCTCCGAAGCAGACCAAGGTGTAGACCTAGTGCAAACTTGCAGTTCCAACCCAAACACAGGCACCATCCTTCTTACAATTTGGATACTTCTCTTTAGGACTTCAAATGATTGGGTGAGGTTTGCTTGCATTATGAAATATGTTTAAGACTGATTTAGGGGTTCATCACACTCAGAAACAAAACAAAACACCCCCTAGAAACATCCAGAATCAATTGACCAAAATGCCTGAGTACCATGACCTAGTAAAGTCAACACATGAATTTACCCATCACCGCCATGTTTTTCTATGCCGCAGTCCACAGAACATACAACACTGTAAGACAGTTTCCAGGTAGACTAGTGAGGGTATGGTTAGATAAGGCCAGTATTCTGCAGGCAACATCTAAGATGCTTAGGGTGATCAACCAAGATGGCCTGAGTAGGGATAAATCTTCCCCAGTACCCAGAAGATGAGGTGATGGGTGGTCACTTAGCAGCGAAGAAGGCAGAGTTGTGAAAGCAGAGAGCAAGAGTTCCATTGCTTGGAACTGACTTAAGACCATGGTTCAGGATCCCCGAGTCTATTTGCCAATGTCAGTGTTGTAGCAGGCTATTACTCCAAGGGTAGAGATTTATGTCCAGTGCATGAGGTAGACATGGAAAGGCAGAAGACAAATTCTGGAACGTTGATGGATTATCAGAAGTAAAAAACAGGTTTCACAAAAAGAAAGACTAAGGAAAATTCATTCCTTTGAGGATCTAAAGTGTGTTGGGATGCTTGAGTTGATCAACCCCATACTTCTGGTTTCTAAAATTAAACAAGAGAAGAGAGAGTGGGGGTGTGAAAGGAAAGTAAAAGGAGACAAGAAAAAGTAATTAATAGCAAGAGAAAAAGAACACTCTACCAGTGTCCTCTAATTACATAATAAAGCACAAGCAATGGCTGCCTTTGTGATGTTTTCATGCCTATATACAATGCCTTCAAATCATTTTTATCCATCTCCTTTTACCTCCCGTCCCCTCTCCTGATGGCTTGCTTACTCTTCTCAGATGGCTCCAACTTCCTCCATATCCTTACAAGCAATTAGATTCTACTGAAGAGAGAAAATATTGCATTTGTCTTTTGTTATAGAAAATATAGACAAGAAGTCCATTCTGGACGACAAAACTAACGAACACAGAAGCACGCTTTCACAAAAGTAAGTTGTACATGCAGCTGTCGAGTTTTCCTTAAGTCTTCAGTTCTACACAGACATTTACCCTAACTTTAGGTAGGAAAAAATCACTGGAAAGTTGATTTTACCAAATCCACCCCTCACTCTCACCCCACTTCTCAAATTCAGGTCCACTATCTTCTTCTTACATTTTACAACATGAAACTTGAGATGAGCATCCCACTGTCGAGGAAGAAACAAATGATTCAACAGTGGGGTGATCATTTCTGCAGAAGTTCCATGAGGGTCTTTGTCTGCTTGCTCATTCTGGAAGTTTCAACCTTTTTCAAAGCAGAAAGAGAAGCCAGGGGCAGAGCCTTTAAGGCTAACAGCAGCAAGCTGTGTGGTTTGGCATCCCTACAGCACAGTCCTGATATCTCTTCAGTGAGGCAATGGTTAAAGCTTTTAGTGAGGAAGCCCTGGCTGAGCTCTGTCTTTCTACTCTGTATCCCACAGCACAGGAGTTGGTTGGTTCAAAGTGGGGCATCAGATATGAGTCCACCTAAAAGGCTAATCCATCACCTCCAGCTGATGTTGCTAAGCAGGGTAGATGGGAAGTGTGCGGGATTCCACCCGCCCAGGCACTTTGTGCTCTGCAGAAGCATACATGCCTCTCCAGGCCTCTCTACGACCTTTCTGTCAAATGCTTCTGTAAAGGATAAAGCTATGTATCAAGGGCAAGATTCAGAGTGCAGGCACTTGAACAGTAACTGTTAGTAAGTAGGCTCAGGGCGCACTCATCAGCATGGTGCAAACTCCTCCCCAGCAGCCAGAATGCACACTTCCATGTTGCTTTTCTGAGTGAGAAAGGAAGGTGAGATGGGTCATCCCCCAAGAGGAGCAGGGCTTTGCCTGTCTCTGTTTTTTGATGAAAATTCTTTTGTTAAGCAAATATGCATGCATGACGAAAAAGAGACAACCGCAGGATGTTTCTAGGCTCCCCGTGTAATGGAGAACGCTACAGTGATGTATTATTAATGAATTATAAGATCTAAACTTCTCCAGACCTGTCAGTCTTTATGAAGATAATATCCCTGGCAAGTGCCAGTAATTGTAGCCTGTGGAAGTCAGAGGAGGAGAGAAGACTGATATATTACAGGCCAGCTTACACTGCCCTGTCACCAAACAAACAAACAAACGCAGAAAGTAGGATAGGAAAGAGTGTCAGTGTCAGAAGGTAGAAATCATCTCAGCAATAGAACTGCTTTACCATGTACAAGGGCCCTGTTTCCACTCCTAAGGCACAGGGACCACTACCTAATTAAAGAAAAGGAATTTGGAGAGAAGTCTGTGCTGAAAGGCCCCTTCTCCAGACTGCAGGTACAGGTGTGGCCAAGTTTCACACACATTCCCTTTGTAATTTAAAGACTCCTGTGCCTTACATGTGGGCACAGACTGTTTTTCTTGTACTTCCAGACTCAGTATGGGAGTGGAGGTGCTGACAGGAGGCCTCTGCAGATGTTTATGGTGGCCACAGCTGCTGGCATTAATTAGTGGCTCAGGTGAGCTCTGCAGATGGGACACACTATCCTCGGCTCCTGTAGCAGTCAGGGCCAATCCATTTCAAGAGCATCACAGATTCCTGTCCCTTTCACTGAACTGAAATCAAGTGAGTGTCTCAGTCACAGAGCATGAAGCGGCTTTGTACCTGGGCCCCAAAGCAGAGACGATTTTACCCTTCTAATGGGACTCCTTGGGAAAAACACTCTGAAGTTCTGGTCACCCCTCATGCTGAGGACTCTGATCCCAGCCCATGAGAGAAAGTTGCAAGATTGCTACATTATATAAAAATGCGGGACCATTTACCTCTCCTTCCCATCTTGCCCCACCCATTCCCTTACATTTTCCTTCAGCAGGGAACAGGCTAAACCCAGAAAAGTGCTGTGAAGAGAGAACATTCTGTAGTGTAGACCTGTAGACACGGTGTCGGGCTTCAGATCCAAGCAGATCACAGGATTTCCTAAATCCACTTTGAACATTCATGATACTACAAGGTATCATGTTTCAGAAAGAATGACCTCCCAAAGAAACATTTAAAGACTGTATCAACTTCAAGCAGGAGTCCTTCTCAATGGCCTATAGGGTATTTCTAAAGTAACATTATTGCCAGTAGTGATGAAAACATCCTTTTAATGATACTGTTTTCCCCGAAGAGATGAAAAAATGACTTTCATCAGATGAGGAACCAATGTCGGATCAAAGTCATTTGCTCCTCTAACTTCCAGGCACCTATCTTACAAGCAGGTTTCAAAACATCTGGTATGTATGATATTAGGAATGAGACCCAGGACCTCATCTATTCATAAGCCTTTTATTCACTGAACTATGTCCATACCCTTAAAATCTAATATTTACGTGGTTGAGAATTATGTAGTTTTTAAGAAGTAAAGATGAAAAACTCTTATGTGAAGAAGATCTCTTATATCTCACTTCACTGAAGTAACCACAGTGAATCAGGGCTGCTTTGCGAGGTTTTCAGACAGACACTTTTGCCACAAGAAGCAAAGAGTTATGTTTCATATGTGTTATTGCAAATCATATCAGATGCATACTTTTGAATTTTTCTTCAACATAATACTTTATGTTTTCTTCTGATGTACAACATTTTGATATGCTGTAAAGGGGGGAGTGGTTTTGAATTGATTCTAGCCTCTAGGATGTATCCTACCAAGGTATTTGCTTTTGAATCAAGAGGCAAAAAAGAAAAGAAGAGAAAAGAAATGTTCTCCAGTGCTCTGTTACAATGTTGGATCAAGATGAGGTTCGCAAGCAGCAGGGGAGTTCGTCAGTATCGCCTTTGCAGACAGAAGTCTATAGTTTAGCTCCAACTACAGGGGCCCTGTAAAGGAATATGTGCAGGGACCTTGGCTATCAGATCCAAAGTTTATATGCTAATAAAGTCAAACATCATGTGCTCTAGACCGTACAAACTCTGGAGGTATTTATTCAGTAGTACTTTTTTTTTTTGAGAATATAATTAAAAACACCATTCTGACTAATTCATCAATGATGCTATTTTTCTGGAAGCCTGATTCCTAATGTAGCATCATCAAGGACAATAAGCCTATCATATAAAAGAATTCTACAGTTAAAGGAAAATTTGAAGATTTGTTTGAGCCACTTGAGAATTATTTAAAACTCAGGAAGAAACGCACATCAAAAGCAATTGCTTCAATGCTCTGCCCCGGTTCTCCTTCACAATGGAGCTACTACAGAGTGGAGACCTCTGCCATGGAGAGAGCTGGCAACACACACACACACACACACACACACACACACACACACACACACACACACACACCACCACCACCACCACCACCACCAGCACCCCCACAACCACCACAATCACCACCACCACCACCACCACCACCACCACCACCACCACCACCACCACCACCACCACCACCACCACCACCACCACCACCACCATCACCATCATACTACATAAACATACAAATTCACACACACCACCCATACATATCCTTATATACATAGCCTATCTATCTGTGTTTATGTATATACATACATATATATCATATCTTCTGTAAAAAAATGGATACTGATATGGGTTATATGTAAAACAATAGAAGTCATGCTAATATCAAAACTATATTATGAACTCTGTATTTTCCCATAAACATACAATTTATATTAGACACTGGTAGAATGTGAAATATACTTAGTTTCCACCTTTTACATTTCAATGAAAAAGTAACCTTTTAAATGTAGCTTGTTTTATATTTTAGGTCTATTTTGTTTCCTTTTTGTTGCTATTCCTTTGTTGCTTTACAAATGATGAAGATCTAAAAAGTTAACTGTATTTTTTTTGTGAATCTTATTACCTTGTTTGAAACGGAGGGGGGGATACATTTAACCCTAGAAAGAATACCACTCCGAACAAAACCTGTGTTTTACACAGTGAATTTGTAGGAATGGGAACATTTGCAATAGAAATACATCATCGTTTATTACTCGGTTAAATGATTAATTAATTTTCCTTTGTTTCTTCTGCTGTTTAAGAAAAGCAAATTTTGAAAGCTTAAAAAATGATCAACTTTCTATCTTTTCTCTTCCTGGGAATAAAAGATTTTTGTTGTTGTTGTTGTTGTTGTTTTGTTTTTGGTTTTTGTTTTCCCTCTTACAAGACATCAGAGCAGAGTATGTCAGGGGAGAGGGTGGCTGGCTCAGCTGAGGAAGGATGGGAGGAGGCAGATTTTTGGCAGAGCTGAATGTGTTAATCTGCAGTGAAATTAGCGATTTAAAAAAGTATTTCTCAGCTGCACATCTGAAAAAAAATTATGGGTCTAATTTTCCTTTGGAAATTTAAAATGTTACAAACTCGTAAAGATATAATTATCCAAGTTTTTCCACCCCACACTCGCCATGCACACAAAAAGGAGTGGGAATTATGTATGGATGGAAATGGGGTGACTACTGCAAAGAATTTAGAAACATTTCAATAAACATACTTGCAAATATTTTCGGTATTTTAAAAAAGTAGGACACATATGTTAAAGCTGAGTGAAGAGGGTCTAAAAGGGAATCTCCAAGCGCGCAGTTTGCTTCTATATTTGTGTGAAGCATTTGGTTAAGTATTTTGCAAAATATCTACACTTTATTTTCCAGTCCTTCTGGGATTTTCAAAATACTGTATATCCTACAATAGACTTTTCAACATATGTGTAAGCTGTAGTGTGAAAATAATCGTGGAAATAATTCTAGATCTCTATAATCCCACAACCTACTCGCCTTGAATTGGCTGCGTGTGTTTTTCATGTAAGTACGCACAGAAAATATTCAAGTGTTTCACACAAAACGCATTTAGAAGCGAAAGCGTCTCTGGGATTGGCAAGGCTTTGCCAACCCTGAAGAAATTAGACAACATTTAATAACATCAAACAGGAGAGCTTCCGCTTTGCCGGATTCTTCTAAAAGTTTCGTCAGGATATGGAGATGTTTAGTTCAAGTGTTCATTCTTTCATATATGTGTAAGTAGGAAATGTTAAACATATTTAAGTTTTTTAAAAGTTAATTACTTAATGCTTCTCCGGGAAAACAAAAATAGACTCCTAAGTAGTAAGTCTTTTTGTTTCCGTGTTTTCTAATAGGAAAGAATTTTCTGCGGATCTGGGGTCCCTTTACACCTCTCTTCTCAGAAGTTGTTAGAAGGAGGTTTAAAATAGCCAAGACTTTTCTTTAACCTTTCCTTCCCTAATTCTCCTCCTCCAGCTTTTCTTTACCCATTTAAGATGTTATAAAAATTAGCAAAGAAAATGCTAGCACTCAGCAGAACTATACACATTCGGGTGCTAAATAAATACTTTTGATGGTGATGAATGCTGGCAAGCCTCCATGGAAGAAAGACCTTACACAAAAGATGTTATAATTATTATGTTTAAATGATTATGCTATAATTATTATGTTAAAAATCTCCCATGCTTTCAGAGCAGCTCAGCAGTGGCAGGGCGGTGACATCCCCATTAAGCCTTATCTATTGCTAAGGCACTTGCCACCTTCACAGGCAAGTCATGTGAAGAGGGTGGTGTGGCCAAGGTAGAGCAATCCTGAGTAGCTAAGGGGCGGGGGACAGCCATCGGGGTGGTAGGCTGTGTTTCCTCTCCTTTCCCTTTTCGAGAGGTGGCCTGACACCAAAGAATTACATCTTCAAATTTTGCTACAGGGAGGTCTTGGTTCTTTTGCTTAACAGCCTGCTGGGGAAATGACGGCGAGTTTGTAGGGATTTAACCAACTCTTTAGAGTAACAGACAAATATTTTTCTAGGGGAGATGATAACAGCTGGACAAATGTTAAGTATTTTTATCAGGAGATGGAATTTTCCTAAAAATGATCTTTTGATTCTTAACCAGTTCTTGGGTTTCCACGAATTCAGGGGTACACACATTATACACATGTTTTACAGGTTTGTTTGGGGACTTTTATTATAGATTAAGATAATAACACCACAGATCACCTGGGTTTGTTAACCCTGAGAGAATTAGAAAGGGAAACATTTCCTATTAGATAGCTCTTAGCTTTGTCAGGTTTCTCTAATAGTTCAGATAAAATATAGAGATGTTTAATTCAAGCATTAAATTTACATGTGTTAACAGGAAATGTTCCAAAACTTAATGATTTAATGGCAGGAATAATGCTGTGTTCTTTCCGGAGAATTAGAGAATAGGGTCTGACATCTGCCTTGTACATATAGTAAGACTATATCTCAAAAATACGAAGCAAAAATATCAGAAAGCATTGACAGATAAACCAGATAGTTTCAGCGGTGTATTTGTATTGCCCCAATAATTTTAGTCTTGTGGAATTCTGCAATTGCTAAGTTGAGGCAGGTTTTTGATCCCGGTGTAAGCATACTTGGAAATGAGCAGCTGGCTGTTTGCTGGTACCCAGAAGGATTCCTAAAACGCGTCTTCAGGAGAAAACAATGATATTCGCTGAAGGTGTATCTAGTGACATATGCTTACCACACATGAAATAATTTTATATTTTATTAACGCCAGTAAGGTAAAGCACACCGGGCATGACTTTTGAGCCACAAGTATCTGCTACTTGTGTTTCTGATCAATCACGTGGATAAAGCGCTGTACGATCCAGACTTGTGCATTAGACACCGATTCCAATACAACTCGGACAGAACTCTTGTCAGGATCACAGAGAACGCTCATCCCTCAGGACGAACAGAGGAGATTAGGCAACATTCATTGCCACTACATACTAAGGGCCACGTTTGTGAAATGCTTCCCTACAGATGTGGGCGGGGGAAGACAAGGGAGTAGGCGGTGGCGAGGGAGCCTCCCCTAACCTGTTGAGGGGCCTTAATGCAGAACATTCTATATGGGGAAAAAGCACAAGAGCAAAAAGACAAGTTCACAACTAAAGTTAGAGGACTGGGGATTAATTGAAACCCTTGAGTGGTGCATGGTATGTGACTGCCTATTTAGAGCCAACGGATAGGTTTCCGTGAAGTTAAGGAAGCGAAAAATCCCATACGAAGCTAGTGAGATGTTAAATTCTAATTAGAAGTGTTAATTAAAAAAAAATTCCAATTTCATCAGCGAGAGTGCTTTTGTTGTTGTGATTCTCTTTGCTACAGTGAATTCTAAGTATCCTGACTCACTTTCCTCTGATGTTACTCGACATGTCTACGGGTCTATAGGGTAGAAGGAAGCTGACTCCAGGCACGGCTGCCTGGCACTTGACACGGCTGCTGTTCACACTGCCGCCGGCGGCGGAAGCAGGTGGGCAGTCTTTACGGAAGATCTGTGCTTCGGGCATGGGAATTCATTGTAGCTGCAAGTGTGGAAAGGGTCTGGAACAAAAGGCTTCCGGGAAGCGCTTCACGGTGTCCTAGGCTATTGCTTTCAACTTCTCAGACCTGGAAAAAGTACACAGTGAAGTTCCAGAGTCTGCCTTAGGTTCTTTTGAGTTGTGAATTAAATTAAATAGGACAGGACAAGATCTCTACCCGAGACACATTGAACCAATAATTCATAATGAGCTAAGCCCTTTGAATGAGAATACAGGTGCTAGTTTAACTGAAACTATCATAAAATAAACATTGCTTTAAATCCAAAACCAGTAGATTTCCAAAGAACATATGTGTACATTAATATTTTATTTCCTACTAGAATAAAAAATGATCCATATTGCTTCATGAAGTCTTAAGCATTTTATTATATGTTTGATTATTAGATAGTTCTAAAATTTACAATTAATATAGAATGAATAGTTAGACATAAATAGGTTTCTCAAATAAAAACTTTAGGATAAGAGACCTTATTTATCAAACTGTAGAGTATTAACTTTATAACAAAAAGTCACCTTTTAAACTCAGAGTACTTACTGACTATAATTCATATAGCATTGTATTAGTGTGCTCTCACTCTATAAAGTGATGGACTTCATGAATTTTTGCCAAATGCATCAAGCACTTTGAGTGTGTTAGCAGGATCCAGTCTTGTTCCCAAGTCTCCATAGCAACCAGGTAACCCCTTTCTAGTTCCTCATAGTCTCCTTTCCCTCTTCCACTCTTCATGTCTGTAAGATAAAATACATATTATTTCTGCCTGACTTATCTTTCAGATATGATGATCTGTCCTTCTAATATAAAACTCCATTATATATATATATATATATATATATATATATATATATATAATTCACTAATCTGTTAATTGATGGCTAGGTTGGTTGTATAGCTTCACAACTGTGAGCAGTGCAGCAGGAGACCTGGGTAAGCTGGGGTCTCTCTGTTCTCCTGACTTAGATCTCATTGGATATATTCCTAAGGGTGATGAAGTTGGATCACACATTAGTGATATTTCTAGATTTTTGGAAGAATCTCTAGACTGAGTCTTCTCTACTTTGCATAACCCCACATTGTATATAGGTTCTTTCCCTCCACAGCTCCATATTTTTAATGCTTATTTTATTTATTTACATTTCAAATATTGCTCCCTTACCGGTTTCCCCTCTACAAACCCCTCATCCCATCCCTCCTCCCATTTGCCTCTAATTAGGTGCTCCCCACCCACCCTCCCATTCCTGCCTCACTGCTCCAGCATCCCCTTACGCTGGGGTATCGAGACTCCACAAGGCCTCCCCCTACCATTGATGTCAGAAAAGCCATTCTCTGCTACATATGTAACTGGAGTCATGCACATCAGACTGAGCACCGGGACCCCAAAGGAAGAGTTAGGGGAAGGACTGAAGGAGTTGAAGGGGATTGCAAACCCATAGGAAGAACAACAATATTAATTAACCGGACCCTCCAGAGCTCCCAGGGACTAAACCCCCAACCAAACAGCTTCATTTTTTTAACAATAGCAATTGTAGCATGGATGTGATACCACCACACTGTTTTGCCTTACATTTTCTAGATTAACAAGGATATTGAACATGTTGCATTTTTTCCCCAAATCTACTGGACATCTGCACTTTGTCTTTTGTAAAATGACTATTTTTTATTGGATTATCCGTTACTGAGTTATTTGGAGGAGTTTTTGTGTTTAATTTTTGAGTTCTCCATGTATTCCATATATAAACCCATTAGATGCACAGCTGGAATTTTTCCCTCCCAGTCTTCACACTGTTGGTTCCTTATATTAACTGTGTCCTTTGCTAGGAAGTGTTCGTGTTTTTGTGAAACCCTGTTCATCAGATCCTAAAATAACTTTTGGATCTGTAGACAACCTTTCCAGAAGGTTCTCATCCCCATCTACATTTTCAAGAATATTTTATATTTCTCCCATCAGATTTGAGGTTTCAGATCTTATACCAAGGTCTTTGATTCATCTTGAATTTATTTTTACCTACTGCTATTGATAGGAATCTAGAGACATCCCCTTCATGTGGTTTAACATGTTTTTCTCAGCACCTGCTGTTCTTTTTCCTCACGATATGTTTTTGTACTTATGTGCAAACTTAGTAGGCCATGGCCGTATGGATTCATTTCATGGATCTATACATGAGCTTCTCTAAATCATTCTCATGCTGGGTTTGCTGCATACTCTGTGGTATGGCTTAAAATCTGGTGTGTGAGATCCACAGGGGCGTTGGCTATTCATGATCTTTGTGTTTTCATGTAAAACTTAAGATATCTTTTTATCTTCCAAAGTCATAGGGATGCCGGATAAATTGTATTGAATATACAGATTACTTTTAGTAATATATTTTTTTCAAAGCATTAATGTGGCTAACTGAAGATCTGGGGGAGTTTTTTCTATTGCGTTGTGCTTTCATCAATTTCCTCTTTTAAAGTTTTCATTGTAATTGCATTTTTTCACTTAGATGTTTCTAGATTATTCTAATCTTTTGTGAATGAAGTTGACTTCCTGACTTTTTTCATCATCATGTTCATTATTGGTATATAGAAAAGGTCCTATATTAACTTAAAGTTCTATATTAACTTAGAGCTAAGAGTATGTACAACTTTCCATGTTCCTAATTTTAAAGGAAACGCCTTCAAGTTTCCTTCATTTCCTATAAAGCTGTCAATAAGTATGCTGGATATGGGCTTTATTATTTTGATTTATGATCATTATCTTTCTACTTTTATAAGCACATTTATCATGAAGAGTTGCTGGGATTCATCAAAGGTCTTTTCTGCCTATTCATCTGATTATGTAATTTATGTTTGGGACATGTGGTTTTTAATCTGTTTAGGATTTGGCTTGGTATTTCTGCATCCATGAGGATTTTTCAGTCCACGCTCACTAGGATTCTATAATTGTATACACTGTTGTTCCAATTGCTCTGTCCAAATGGGTAGCTTTCATCTCTTTCTAGATTATAGAATGTTTTATAGAATTTGGCAGTGAGTATTTCAGTTTATTACAAATGTAGTAACCTTATTTGTGATCTTTCAATATAAGCCTTCTAGGTCCTTCAAATTTTTGGTATTATATTTCTAGAACTTTACACAGGATTTTAAATTTATTACAATATAAACCTTTAACTATTCTTCACTGAAACATTGAATTCCATTAGTATAGGTATTTCATCTCTATTTTTATTGATTTGGGCCTTTGGTCTCCTTTTAAAGTTTACTTTAACTTGTGTGTGTGTGTGTGTGTGTGTGTGTGTGTGTGTGTGCGCGCGCGTGCGCATGCGTGCACACATGTTATGCATGCAAGTTTGTGGGCGTATATGTGTGTGTGTATGTATAACTATGAGTACATGAGTGTAGATACTTGCAAAGGCTAGAAGGTATGCTGGGTGCCTTGGAAATGAGTTATTGGCACATTTAAACCAATTGGTCATGGAGACAGAATACAGGTTTCCCATTGAATATCCAATCTTAACCACAGAACCAGCTTCCCCATCTCATTCCTGTCTTGTATTTAGCATGGCTAAAGATTGTGAATTCTGAGGAATATTTTATTGGGTTGATTCTGTGCATATTTTCTTTTTGTCTTCATTGAATTAATTCTTGCTTTAAGTTTAACTTTATGTAAGTCAATGTATATAGATTATTTGTGACTTCTATGTGTGTGTACATATATATCTGTACATATCTGTATATATATTATATATATGTACGTATGTGTGTGTGCATGTGTGTGTGTGTGTAGATGTTATATAGATAGATGATAGATGGTGGCAGATAAGCAGATAAATATGTACTCATATCTGAGAACTGCTTTATTGCACATAAACTTTCTGATAATTTGTAGTTCCATTATAATTTGACTGTAGTATTCTTCCATATGCTTCTATCCTGGCTTCTTCGATAACACAATGAACATTTAATTTTCATATAATTATTTATAGTTTTTAATTTTTATTGGATATTTCTTTATTTACATTTTAAATGTTATTCCCTTTCCTGGCTTCCTGTCCATAATCCCCCTATCCTCCCCTTCCCCTTCTATAATGGTGTTCCCCTCCCTTACAGCCCCCCACCAGACATTTCCTTACACTAGGGTCCAACCTTCGCAGGACCAAAGGCTTCTCCTTCCATTGGTGCCCAACAAGACCATCCTCTGCTACATATGCATTTGAAGCCACGGGTCTGTCCATATGTAGTCTGTGGGTAGTGGTTTAGTCCCTGGGCGCTCTGGTTGGTTGGCATTGTTGTTCTTATTTATAGTTTTAAGGATAGGATATTACTAGCCCTGACTGGTATGAAGCTCAGAGTAGACCAGGCTGGTAGTCACCTCGTATAGACCCATGAAGTGAAGGGAATAAAGGCATGTGTCATCATACCAGCACTACATTGGATATTTATAACTCTATTGTTTAGTTTCCACTTACTTGCATAGTTTCTAGTCTTTTTTTTTGTTATTGATTTCTACTAAGATACTGGAAATTATCTCAACAACTGTGTACTTACCAACACTTGACTTATGACACAAACACATGTTTTTGTAGAAAGTTGCAAGGGATGCTTAATAAAATGTCCATTTGTAGTATTTGAGGGGTGCATTATGCAGATAGGATGAGAGAGATGGCTCATCATCTAGGAGCACTAGCTGCTCTTCCAGGGGACTCAGGTTGGATTCTCAGATCCCACATGGTGCCTCACGACTGTGTAACTCTGAGGATTTGATACCTTCCATGGCCATCAGGATTCCATGTGGTTCACATACATACAAGCAGACAAAACACCTGCACACATAAGACAATAATACAATCCTAAAAGGATGTTATGCAGTTATTTATTAGATTTCTTTTATGTATAATACAATTTATTTCTGGTTTTCGATTGACTTGTTGGGGGGTCTAGATGATCAATGTGTTGATGAAAGAAAGGTCCTGAAATAACTCACTAGGACTGTATCTGGATGTAACTGTCCCTTTAGGTCCAGTAGTGTTTCATTAAACTAGATGCACAACATTTGGTGTGTGTGTGTGTGTGTGTGTGTGTGTGTGTGTAAAAATAGGATCCATATTTTCTTGGTTTATACTCTTCATTCTGACTTATATGTGCCCATGTTTGTCATGAACCTTTGATTTATAAGACTCAGATTCTTGCTGCCTCTTGTATGCTCAGAGTCTCTAGTTACAGCTGGCCCTCATAACCCATGCATCCACCCCAAACTAAAGATGGCGGGATGTGTTCTCAGCTGTACAATCTTCACCACGGTATACCTGACTTGCTACTCCATAATGGAGTAGAAAGCTGCAGGAGAAATGAGAATAACAGAGACAGCTGAATGCCCACAGAAGGTTCTAGTAATGAGAAGAAGGCAATTTATGTTTGAACATTCAGAACTTGATTATTGGAAGCATCACGTGAGGCTCTGGGGGCTGACTGAAAAGGCAGTAACCAAGCAGCCTGACACCAGAAGGCATTCCCCATACAGTGAGGCAAGCGACTTCCTGGGAGATGAAAGGTTGTCCCGTGGAGAAATCTATTTTAAGAACATCTGGACAGCAGCACCATGGAGGACAGAAGAGGGTGGAGCATGGGCTAGAAAGGTGGATGGCATGGACGCCCATGTGGTGCATATCAGATTGGTGATCTTCCTCCATCCAGTGATAGACACACGGGTGTCTGGTTCTCCAAGAAAGAACTCTGACGTCTCCAAGGGAAAGCTCTGCAGAACACTGTATTGTCCTGCAAACAACAAATAACTCAGCCAATTGCCTCTATGAAATTAACGTTAGAGTAACCCCTTCAGACCCAACTCCAGTCCTTGCTTTCTAGCATGAACAAATAGCCAAATTTCTGAAGAAAACACCCAAGCTGACAAAGGTAAGAGAGAGGAGACAGATAGAGGAGAGCAAAAGAATGTGAGGAGGGAGAGGGAGAAGGAGAGGGAGAGGGAGTGGGAGGGGCAGGGGAGAGGGAGGGAGAGAGATGGGGGAGAGAGAGAGAAAAAGAGAGAGAGAAGAGAACTTAAAAATAAACGAACAAGAAACACTGAGAGGAAATGTTCTGAGTACAAGAGAATGCTAAATACCTTCCATGGCAAAGGTAATATTTACAGTACTATTCTACAAGTAACAGAATACCACACCCATGGAATATGAACTGAACAAGATAGGGATTTCTTTGGAAGGAGCTCCAATTTTGACAGTACATTTGCTTCTAGATTGAATTCCCTGCTTATGATCAGCACCACACAAGAATGCGTGGTTTATTTATTACGAAGTTTAAGGCCATAAAACACCAGGATCAAAACCCCTTATAGGTTCCAAAGTGAATACAAATATTTTACAGAGGTCAAGAAATCATCAGGGCAGTACAAAACCTATAAAGTCAACTTGAGTACTGAAAAGAACCTAGCTCAGAGGCTGACGGCTTGCTTAGCTTAAAGAAGATACTAGATTTGTTGCCTCAGCAATCTCTCTCTCTCTCTCTCTCTCTCTCTCTCTCTCTCTCTCTCTCTCTCTCTCTCTCTCTCTCTTAAATCATTTTCCATTTATTTTGGAAAATACATTTTAACCCTTTTATTTTCTCACCAATTTGCTATGTCTTTGTGGGAGTAAGAATGAATCCACAGGTGATTATATAATTTCAAAATGTTATTGATCACTGTGGACAACTTTTTGACAAACAAGGAGATACCTTTCTCTGAAGAAAATTTACAAGGAAAAAAAAACATGATATCCATGTGTCATAGAAGAAAGAAGAAACTATTGTCCAGAATATAAACACAATGGAGTTGCCATAGCTGGTAGCAAGCCAAGTGAATTTCCAGGCCTACTTAGACAAAGGAAACAGAAGTGTCTAAGAGTTATCCGGGAAACTAAAGACAAAATAATTAAAGACAAGCAGATAGGAGGGATATGTTACACTGTTAAAGGGTGTGGACCTAAATGAAAGGAACTTTGCAAAATTGACAAAATTGTTTAGTTTGATGACCCATAAAATGAAAGAGAAGCAAGTCAAAAATTATACCCCTAATTATAGTAAAAGCAAAATAAATTTTTGCAAATAATAGGGAAAAAAAAGAAATGCTATGTGTGTTTAGCACTTTGTTCAATAATGAAAATACACATCCCAACAAGGAGAAAACAGAAAACTGTTCAAAACAGAAGCACTGATCACACACTTGGGAACTAGACAGAGTTGGGCAGGGTGAGATCAAGTCTTTATTATTCTTTTACATAGTATTTCACCTCTACCTCAGACACACCATCCCCAAAACATATTACCACCTTCATACAAATCAAGCATGAATCTGAAAGCAGGCAGACATGAAATATTTCCTGCTGGTAGCCACGCACACCCTGTATGAGATTCATTTGCAAAGCCAATCCTTAACATAGGCTGAAGAATCAGTTACCAGAGAATGCAGCGGGCGCACGCAGCAGTCTAGAGCAGAAGCCATCTCCTTAGAGTTACCTCTGTGTCGCTTGAATTTGTGCTAAGGTAGTACCATGAGGTAGATGTCTAACCTTGCTTGCTGAAGCCTGCTGGGATGGTGTCCTCAGAAAGTGATTTGTAGTTCATCTGTTCTCTTTCCATAATGGGAGCAAACTTCTGCTTGAAGCAGTTGTCTGAAACCTATGGGTCAAGACCCCCTTGGCGTTGCAAATCAGATATCCTGCACATCAGATATTTGCATTATGAATCGTAATTCCTACAGTAGCTAAATTGATGAAGTAGTAATGAGAAAAATGTTATGGTTGGGGGTCACCACAACATAAGGAACTGTAGTAAGGGGTCACGGCATCAAGAAGGTTGAGAACCACTGGCGTAGAGCTTTTCCTTTTATATTCATCCTTTCTGAAGTTCATATAACAAGTTCGGCCCGCTGACAGGGCCTCTTGAAATATTGCTGTGGTTGGCATTTCGCTGTCTGGCAATTGATTCTATGCAAACTCTCTCCACTTATAAGACTTCAAAATGGACCCAGTAGCCCACTAAGATTCAGAATAACAATTTAATAGTGTTCACTAGATATTGTCCTGGACATGTTCTAGTTTTTTTTTCCCTGCTTTCTATCAGGATGTTCGAGATACGGTTAAGTTTGACCACAAACATTAAACGTGCTTATAAATATAAAGCCAGGTCTGGTGAGGCACACCTCTGCCTCTCTGCACTCAGGAGGGCTGAAGCAGGAGAATGAAGTTACAGATCCACGTGGACAGCACAGAATAAATCAAGCATAAAAATCACACACTCTGAACACTTTCATTGGATATTTTTTCTATTCCTTATACTTCAGTTGAGCCCTTTCAAGAGACAGACTTAGACTTCACGACCCAAAATGCAGAAGAGTGAGGAGTCAAAGGGATGTCACAAAAGCCAGGAGCAGAGGGCACAGCCTGGCTCAGGAACACTAGAAACAGATCAGAATATTGGAACACAGCTGGGCTCAGGTCGCACTAGAAGCAGACCAGGAGCAGGAACACAGTCCAGCTCAGGACGCACTATAAACAGATCACTTGCTTTTATCTCTCCCCCTGCACCCTGTCCCGGCACTTCTACTTCCGACATTTGAGATGGTTTTCTTGCTTGCTTGCCTTTCTGGTCCTTCTATCAGAATTTCCTTTCTATTTCTTTTTTCTATGAGGTAATCTTCTAGGAGTAAAACAACATTGTTAGCTGGAGACAAGGCTCAGCGCTTAAGAGCCCTTGCTGCTCTTGCAGAGGACCCAATTTTGGGTCCCAACACCCACACAGGGAACCACAAACAACTCTAAGTCGAGTACTGGGGGATCCAAGTCCTCTTCCTGTTTCCATGGGCCCCAGACACATACATGGTGGATGTACATACATGTAGACAAACACTCATAAAGTAAAAATAAGTAAATACTTTTAAAAGTCATGTTTGGTTTTGGTTTGCTTGAAATTTCTCCTAGTAAGGCGTGTGCACCTATTTTACTGTTCCTCCTTATTTTCCAACTTGCAATTTTTAAATTGCTTCTTTTAGCTATACTTTTCAGGGTCATGGATTACAATTTATCCCCCCTTTTCACAAGACATATTCTCAGTTTACTATTGGTTACTTTTGTTCTTCATGTGATATTAGATCATAAATAAAACTTGAAATTTCGGTGTATTGCCAACTTCAATGCTCAAGATGCAATGTTCAAGATAGTGTCTGATGATTATATGTATATTTTTATATTATGTACCCCTCCAGTATTGTATTATTACTTGAATTAGTCTTTGTTATGTATTATTGATATGAGGAGGAAGACTATGTTCTGGATCTTGTTTCTTCTCCGTTCCAAAAGAATATATAGAGAGAATTTACTTGTTTGTTCGTTTATTTAGGATCTTGCTATGTAGCCAAAACTGCCTTTGAAAATATGATTTTCTGCTCATCCCATGAGTTCTAGGATTGTTTAATGTGTGCTACCCCATCTGGAATGTAACATTAAATACACGAGGTAGCTGATTTTCTCAATACCCATTTATCTGCATATCATTTCAGGATTTCTGTTGAAAAATTTCCCTCTTTCAGAAAACAACTTCAACGTGCTCGAACACAGGCATAAGTTAGTTTATTGCCATGTAAAATGGGCACCCCAAAACACAGTGACCTCAACTGAGCATCACTCATGATTTCATGCACCAGCAATCCAGCAAGCTCTTAGCTGGCTGGTTTTCCTTTGCTTCTCCAGCCAAGAGTCTGGTGCTTGCTGTAGCAGAACCTGTATCCCAAGTGTTGACTTCCTCACGGGGCTTGGTGTATTTCTGGGTTTTGATTTCATTTCCACACACAAAACATGGGAACTTGGACTCTCCTACTCTAGGGACCCCTGTGGCTTAAGTGCCTTGCCATGCCTTAGCACAGTTTCAGTGCTATAATTGACAAGAAATGGAGACTGCCCGATGAGCAAAGGGTTAAACCCAGGCTAACTCATTGTTATGTCTGCCACATTTTATTTGTCAAACCATTGCAGAACCTATCTTCCCTCCTCATGCCGAGAACCAAGAGGATGGACAACAGAAGAGCATCGGCTCTCATAAGGTGGCAGCGTAACACAGCATGGTTAGTAAAACATTGTGATGGAAGCTACACTGAAGGTACCCCCAAATCTACTGGCACAGGCACGGAAGAACTTTTCTCTTCAAAACCAGAAAGCAATATGCTAGTTTCCCTTCTTACAATGTTGTATTCAATTAAATGAATAGTTATTGCATATAGACCTTGTATGACATTAGACAGAGGCACCGAGGGAGGAGTCATAACCCCCCACCCCCCAAAGCAAATCCTTTCTGGAACTCCTAGATTTCAATCATTCCTCGGTGAAAATAATGACTTTTTAGTCCCTTGAACATGAAAAATGCTCATTCCAATTAAATGTTGTCTCCTTTATTGTATATGAGCCATTTTTCCAATTAATAATGGCCTCACTCAGGGTCCTATCTGAGAGTGAATGGTGAATTGAAAGGGTGTCCTGGTGACTGTGCATAGGTGGTGGTGGGGAATAACAGGAAAAGAAGAGAGGAAGGAGGAAAAAAGGGAGGAGGAGGAGGAAGGGAGGAAGATGAGGAGGAAGACCTGGGGACTAGGAGTCTAGGGAAATTATTATTACTATTAAATATGAGTGGAGAAGAAAGAATCTGTAGAAAACATGGAGCTGCCTTTTAGGAGAACAAATGCCTGTTAGAACTATGGCCTAGGGAACCACTCTTGCTTCTCAGCTTCATCCGATGCCCACATGTGTTAATTTCTTCTCTTCTCTTCTCTTCTCTTCTCTTCTCTTCTCTTCTCTTCTCTTCTCTTCTCTTCTCTTCTCTTCTCTTCTCTTCTCCTCTCCTCTCCTCTCCTCTCCTCTCCTCTCCTCTCCTTTCCTCTTTTCTCCTCCCTCTCCTGTCTCTCTCTCTCTCTCTCTCTCTCTCTCTCTCTCTCTCTCTCTGTCTTTCTTTGCCTCTTCTACACTACTTACACCCCCCATGCCCTAAATAAAATCTATACTATACTATACCACCATGTGGCTGGTCCCTCAGGGGGAGGGGATGCCTCAGTATGGGCTGGCAAGGCACCCTATTCCCCCTTACCTGACTACATCTCCATAGAACATATCCCCCTCCTCTTGATCTTTTTATAAGCTCATCACTCACTCCACTCCCTTATCCCCAATAAACTGCCATTATACCAGACTTTTTGCATGGTGTGATTTCTCAGGGGGACACCTTGGTGTGAGCCTGCTGGGTACCACCCCAGGTGACATTTTATACTTTAAATACAAGATGTACATCTTTGTTCATGTAACTGCTCTGAAGACTTATTAGTGGATAGTTTGAACTAACATGCCACTTACTAATGAAAAATAATCCATCACTTTAATTATATCCTCATGTTTTCTGTATCTTTTGGCATTTAAGTCCCAGGTTGTCTACACATGATAGATGTGGCCAAGTCTTATGTCAATTGTTTACAAAGATCTATTTGTTTCCATTTTATGTGTATGAATGTTTTGCCTTCATGTTTTTAAGTGTGTTCACTGTGTGTATGCCTGGTGCCAATGGAGGTCAGAAGAAGGCATTTGATCCCCTGGTACTGGATTTATGCATGGTTGTAAGCTGCCATGTGGGTGCTGGGAACCAAATCCAAGTTCTCTATAAGAAAAGCAACTACTGAGTCTTCTTTCCCCAGCTCTTGTGTAAGTTTTAAAGAGTGATCCCTAGGGTCTGGAGAGATGGCCTAGTGGGTAAGAATGGTTGCTGCTCAACCACAAAGACTTGAGTTCAAATTTCTGTAGCCACCTATTTAAAAAAAAAGAACACTTGTGTTTTAAACTTTATTTTTAAAGATAATATTTTAATTCTTTAGGAATTTCAATCATATTCTCCTTTCAACATTTCCTAAGTCTCACAATCCCTTTCCACCCAATTTTGTGTTCTTACTTTCCTTTGAAGATTATCCACTTCCATTTGTGCTGCCCCAATATTCATGGGCATGGGGCTTTTGGGAGCATGGTCAACTCATCCTCAAGATGTTGCACACGGGAAAGAAACTGACTCTGTTCCTAGTAGCTAGCTATTTTTTTTTTTTTTTTTTTTTTCTTTGTACAATTGGCTTAAGAACTCTATTTTTTTTTTTTATTATTAACTTGAGTATTTCTTATATACATTTCAATGTTATTCCCTTTAGCTTCGGCAAACATCCCTCCCCCTCCCTTCCTTATGGGTGTTCCCTATTTCCCCATTGCGTTTACCTCTTTACCTAGTGTTGGTCATGTTTATCTCTCCATCTGGGATTTTTCCAGGTTTGAATTTGAATGCTCTCGTGCATGCTGCCACTGTGAGTTTCTATGTGTGCCATGTGTGCCTATACTGCTGTCTCTGGAAAACACTGGTTTTGTTGTTGTTGTTGTTGTTGTTGTTGTTGTTGTTTTTGTTTTTGTAGTCTTCCACCACCACTCTTAAATACCTAACCCTTCTACAGGGATCCCTGATGTTTACAATAATGTAGATGTCCAACTTAGGGCAAAACTCAGAAGTTTCCCACTTCTGCATAATAACCAGCTGTGGGTTTTGGGTCAATGGCCATCCACTATGAGAATTGAGCATCTGGCTAATGATTAAGAGCTATCTTAATCTACAACTGCACAGTAAGTCATTAGTAATTGTGCTGGGTACATTTTATCAACTTTAAATAAATAAGAGGTATCAGGGAAATAAGGAATCTAAATTGAGGAACTTTCTACATCATATTGTCCTATGACCACGTCTGTGGGTAATTTTATTAATTTCTAATTGATAGAAATGGATCCACTGTATGTGGTGCCATCCCTGGGTGTCCTTTGTTTGTGTAAGAAAGCAAGTGTAGCAAAACATGAAGAGAAAACAAGTAAGTAACATTCCTCTATGGTCTCTTCTTCAATTCTTACCTCCAGGTTTCAACCTTAAGTCCCACCTTGGCTTCCCTCGATGATGAACTGAAGATCTGTAATAAACTGTTTCCTGTAATAAACCTGTAAGCTGAAATAAGCCATGTTCCCCCCCCAGTATGCCTTTTATCAATGTTTTATCACAACAACAGAAAGAAGTCTTTTAAATTTTAAGTCCATGGGGTTGGGGATTTAGCTCAGCGGTAGAGCACTTGCCTAGCAAGCGCAAGGCCCTGGGTTCGGTCCCCAGCTCCGAAAAAAAAGAAAAAAGAAGAAATTTTAAGTCCATTTGGCCGAGCAGTAGTACTATACTCTCCCCTATGGCCTATGACCTATCCAGACAGGTGTGGACTAGCCTGTCTTTAAACCAAGTCCTGAGAGGCTCTACCAGAGCATGACAAATACAGATGTGAATGCTCACAGCCAAGCATTGAACTGAGAACGGGGTCCCCATTAGAATTAGAGGAATTAGAGTAAAAATTGAAGGAGCTGAAGGGGTTTGCAACCTTATAAGAACAACAATACCAATCAACCAGAGCTCCCAGGGACTAAACCACCATCCAAAGAGTACACATGGACAGACCCATGGCTCCAGCTGCTTATTATGTCACAGAGGATAGCCTTGTTGGGCACCAAATGGAAGAGAAGCCCTTGGTCCTGCCAAGGCTGGATGCCCCAGTGTAGGGGAATGTCAGGGCAGGGAGGCAGGAATGGGTGGGTGGTTGGGTGGGGGAAAAGGGATAACTTTTGAAATGTAAATAAAAAATCCAATAAAAAATAAGTCAGAAAGCGTTTGGTTACTACCATAACATTTATACCACTATCATGTCAGTGGGTATATTTTGCCAAGAAGTCATGATTTTAGCTCATATGTTTCAGAGCTGGTTAACAGTGATAGCTACTTTTCTTCACCTATAGCTTGTAGTGTGTAGCTTGTAGCATCTTCTATCTCTATGAAAGTTAGTTAGTAGGAATGAAATATCCAGTTTAATGCAAGCTTGATATATTTTTATGTTGTATGACTCCAGTATGTGGTATCATTACAAATAGTCCCTTACATGTTCTGGAGGGTATATAAAGAATGAGAGCAGTTGCTATATTTAAGGGCCTGTAGAATGCCAATAGCCCCAATCTCAAAGAGGCATAATCCATTTCTGGTACGAGGTAACATACTTGTCTAGGAGGGGTATTGCTCCTTGTTATAGGGTACCTCCATTTAAACATTGGAACATATGCATTTGTTTAGATATTCAGGAATATATAAATTCTGCAGTAATATGTTTCCACATAGCCTTTTCCAAAGACCTTTCATGTTAGTGATCCCTCTTATATTCTCTGTCTACCCTGACCTTCCAGGACCACCTCATTTAACCCTTCCTGATCCACAACTGCCATTTCCCTGTTTATATAACTATATATCCCTTCCCTTGAAAGATGCACATCCCCTATGCCTCTATATTCGTTCTTTTATCCTGCATGGGTATTTCAATGAAGCACATGTTTATAAAGATTGAAAACTAGCAATATGACTGAAAGTATTTAATTTATGATTTTCTGAATCTGGGCTACTTCACAAAAGGATATTTCTGGTTCCACTCAAGTGTCATTTTTTTTAAAAAAAAACTAATGTTCCATATCTTTATTATCTAGTCATCAGCTGATGGGTATCTAGCTTGTTTCCATATCTTTGTTATAGGGAACGGAGCAGCAGTAAACATGGATGAGAAAGCATCTTTATAGTAGAATATGGCATCCTTTCAGATATAGATCCAAGATTATGCGCTAGGTTAATATTAGCTTTGTAAGGAATCTCCACTCTGATTTTCATAATGGCTGCACCACTTTGCAATCCCACCTGAAGTGGGTACATGTTCCTCTTTTCCCATCTAGGTCAGCATTCCTGTATTTTGTTTATAGGTGGTTTAGCATGGTTGTTTTGTTTTGTTTTTTAATCTGGGCCATTGTGACTGTGTTAAGATAAAATCTTGAAGAAGTTCTGGTTTCCTATTTCCTAGCAGTTAGGATTCTAAACATTATACACACACACATACAGAAACACACACATAAACACACATACATTCATGTGTGTGAATATATACATATACATATGCGTATACACATACCTATACATATAATGTATACACACATATATCTGTATACACATGTATACATAATACATACATATACACAAATATATACATACATGTATATATATATATAAACATATCTGTATACATGTACACACAAATATATACATACACATATGTATAACAGGAAATGTTGATATACATACATACAAACAGGTATACAATGTATACATATGTATAGAAACACATATATAAATACATATGTATATACACATGTATAAAACAGAAATTGCTGATCTATATTGATATATATGTATCAATGCTGTTCCTTTTCTTGATTCATTTTTTAATTGAGTTGTTTTTTTCATGACATTATTTTTGTTGTTGTTTTTGTTTTCGTATTTGTTCTGTTTTGTTTTGCTTTTAATTCTTTGCTTATTCTAGACATTAAACCTCTGTCACATAAATAACTGGTAATGATGTTTTTCCCTCTCTGTAGTCTGCCTCTTCACTTGAATAATGTCCTCCTTTGCTCTCCAGATGTTTAAGTTTCATGAGGTCCCATTTATTAACCTGTGCTACTGGGGTCTTGTCCAGAAACTCCTTTCCTGTGCTATAAATTCCAGGGTATCCTTACTGTTTCCTTTATCTGATCCAATGAATTGGGTCTTATGTTTAGGTCCTTGGTCACTTTGAAGCTGATTTTATTCACAGTCACAATGAACAATTTATTTTTTGATGTTATGTCTAATGTCCTATTTTATAGTCGGATAAATACAAATCATGACTTTTGAAAAGACTCCTTCAACTTTAAAAATTAGGATTAAACTAACCTTGAAATAACAATAATAGCCACAAGGACATGTTTATTTTGGGGATACCATGAATCTATCAGATGAGTGTTTGCCTGGTGGCATGACTAACCTTTCAACATCACTGCCCACAGTGGCAGCAGCTGCCTCATCTGGACACTTGTTGAACCACACAGACTCGATGATCATCAGCTATGGGCTCTGGCTTGAAAACGGCTGCATTGAAAACTTAGGTAAATAATCGAATTTCCATATATTAATAAGATACTTTAAATATCTTTTGAAGTGGAAATTGTCTGTTTCCATATGCACATGAGTCTGTTTTTCTTATTAATTGGATAATAATTCATTCCATACTTGTTTTGCTGCACAGAACACCTCAGGTAAGGAGAAGGGGTAGATGAGAGCCGAATACAGAGAACCCAGGCCCTGTTTTGAACCTGCGCTTATTTCTCATGCCCTGATCTCAGTTTCATTGAATGAGAATGAGATTAGTTTAGGGCCAAGGCTTTTTTAGTTTTAGGAGTGCATGTGTGTCAGAATTCTGTGGGCTTGTGAGCTCAATTCTTTGTACACAACCCATATACCTGTCCTGACTTGTGAATAATTAACCTCTGAGAATTTGTTTGTTTCTCTGAAAATAAAAGGAGAGTTAACATTATCATATGCCCTTTTCAAATATGCAAACAGAAACGTCACTCTCACATTTGCGTGTGCGTGCGCACACACACACACACACACACGCATACGCACGCACGCACGCACACGCGCGCGCGCGCACACACACAGACACACACACAGGCACAGGCACATGTATGCCACATTCACTGTTATCTTTTATATTAACTAAACATTTAGTTTTTAAGAGCTGAAGTAATAACCACTTCCTGGGAATAACATTCAGTTTCAAAGGGTATTCTGGGACTCGTAAAACTCCTAAATATGGCGAGGAGAGCTGTCTCTGTGCAAGAATAGCTACCGTGGGGATTCCAGACCATGCACATGGAAGCTGCAATTTCCCCCATTTTTGTATTTATCAAGATTTTTGTCAACAATGTTTTTTTTTTTAATTCCTGTAATTACCCACCACCGCAGCCTTCCCTTAATCGGGTCTGAGCGTGCTGACATCCTCTAATGGCAGCCACATTTGCAGTGCTCCAGAGATAGGGAGGTTCTCATGAGCAGAAGTTGCATATCTAATCGGGTGCATTTGAATTTTAATTTTTGATGCTGGTAGAAACAACACACCATTTTCTACTCTACCCCAGTGAAACTACGCAATTATGTGTGCACCTTTCTTATTGTTATTATTAATTCGTACACCCTCTGTTTAAAACGACAGAGAGCACGCGAAGAAGAAAATCAAACACCGTTGGTATAATCAAAGTCTTTTAAACAATGTATAGCACAGGTGGTGAGGCTGTCTTCAGGCTTCCTTTCTTTAAAGGGAGAATAAAGATCAAGAGCTTGTTCACTTGGCTTAGATTTAAACTAATTTGAGATTCTTGCTACATATAAAATTGAAAGTGATGTGAGACCCAGGAACAATGATGGTTCATCTTGTAAGTGATAAAGAACATTGCTGATGTTTCTATTGCTTCCCTCCCACTGTTAGGGAAATAGAATCGGGATCCACCTCTGATTGCGATAAGTGAAAGCATGGAATTATTTAGCATACAGAACCTTAATGGTGCAGTTCAGGATTTATTATGTAAAACACTACCTTAAAGTAGGAGGCTTTAAAATGGTTTGTTTTACTAGGAGGTATGTGTGTGTGTTGGGGGAGGGGGGATGTTGTACCCTCTAAGCTTTAAATGTATTTTGGATAATACATATTTTCTTTCTCTCATAAGTGGCTTTTTAACCGTTCCTTTTGAAGGTGCAACTTAAAGTGTTATACAATAGAGCATCATTCCCCGGTGACACCCGGGAAGTGGGATAGAGAATTGTGGCATAGCTTAATGCTTGCTTTCTCCTCCAAGGTGATCATCTTAGTTCGGGCTGCTCAAACAAAGTACCATAATTTGGAAGGCTTGTAAGCAGCAGAAAAATCCATCTCCTACAGATCATAGACTGAGGACAGATCAGTGTGCTGGCTGATGTAATGTGAGCAGGCAAGGCTTGATTTCAGGAACATGGGAGGTATTTTGTCTTCCAGCTCTACCGCCATGTGGCCGAAGGAGACAAGGCAAAGATTCTGGGAAGGAAGGCAGGGTATCACTTATTAGAGAAGTAATCCTTCATTTATTCCATAACTAGGTTTTAATTTATGAATTTTTGGGAAGATGCTAACATTCAGACCAGAACAATAGCTTACCACATCTGCCAACTTTCTAAGAGGCTCTTTTGCTCCCCTCCTCTCTCCTTATTCTTCTCCTCTGCCCCCTTTCTCGCCCTCCTTCCTTCCTTCCTTTTTCTCTTGCTTTGAAGCATGATCTTCTTTACTTAATTCAAGACTGCTTAGATTATAAGTGTGCCTCACCACATTGACTGTTTTATTTATTTGTAACATTACATTGTCTTCTTTGTCCTTCTGGTGATCCTAAGTGACTCAGGTAGCCTTGGTGTCTAAGAAGCATCCATAAAACCACACGTTCAAATACTCCTCTACTTGCAGCCAAGTTACATCCCAATTCTCTTGTTCAAGAAGAAAAGATTGAGTAAGAAATACACTCAACACAACGCTGCTGCTCGATCTAACAGATTAGCCATAAAGACCACCTTTGAGTCCTGGTTTGCAATGCTCATGGTCATGGTTCTACAGGGAGCTACAGTTCAGTTGCTTTCACTGTCCAGAATAGTGCCAGTGTGTCAAACCACATACTGCTAGTCCAGGAAAAGATCCACATCGAAATTCAAAAGCCTCAAATGAATATGTATCACTTTTCCACCATCACAAAGGCAAAATCGTGATGTCAAACTTTCTTAAGTTAGGGACATCTGTAGTTGCATTTAAAATGCATGTTATATTTTTCTACATCTTATTTTGATGTAAATGCCAAAACTCTAAGGGCTTTATCTTACATCCTACAATTTTAGATCTGTTATCATTGTTATATAAGCTATGATGATTCAACTACTTAGATTTGTCAAATTTATAGGAGATCATAGCTTCTAGGGGTTTGGGTGATAAGAAACGGTGGCAGAATCAAGTTGGGTCTGTCCAGTAGCCATGAAGTTAAAAGAAACAGACACTAATGCACAGTTTCATTACTTGAAGGGGAGAAGTTACTTGAAGAAGAGACAATAGGAGCTAGAAGGTATATCCCTTAATTGGTGCTATTGATAGAACATGTAAGACTGAAAAATCAAAATTTTGTTTATGTTGTTGTGGTTGTTAGGATTTTGAGTACCAAGAGGCAAAAGGCGTGGATGTAGATTTCTCAAGAGAGCCTTTTATGCCACACAATATCATGGCAGAGGGTGTCATATGGCAAGATGACAGGCTCACTTATGGGATCTCTCTTTCTACTCTTACAAAACTACTAATGTCACCATGGTAGTCTGCCATTATGAATCCATTTAATCCCAATTAATTCTAAAGATCTCACTTGTAAATATCAGTTACATAAGTTTTAACAAGACTGGGGAGACAGCTTGTTGTGAAAACAGGAAAAATCAAGTGCAGATGCACAGAACTCATAGGAAAAGAGAGCAAGAAGGAACCCAGCAGTGGGGTAGGGACCAAGGATAAGGATGGATCCATGGAGCTTACCTGTCAGTCATTTGAGCCAAATTGTCAAGTTTCAGATTTAGTAGAGACCCTGTGTCAAGATAGAAGTGGAAAGACAATTATAGACTATAAATAAATTCATTGGTAAATAAATATCATTGCTTATAAGAAATAGATTCCTGGGAGATGGCTACAGCTGACTTTGAATGTAGAGACTAAAATAAATTAATTAGAATAAGTCATATTTCTTTGAAAATGCAACAAGAAAGAAAGATGTTTTGATGTCAGAACTCAATACATTTAATGAAAGGCAGGGTCCTATAAGATTCTCACAACCAATAGGAATTTCAGAAATTCATAAGGGGCATCAAGGTTTCATGTATAAGATGGTACATCAGGCTTTCTGATATTGGGGTTATTTAAATTAATTATGTTCATTTATTTTAATTTAGAGCCAAAATATCTCCCAAAGCCAATGACAAAAATCTAAATTCAACCTACAATCTTGCTGGAAGATAGTGGGAACTTTAAGAGGTACATCCTGGTAGGCAATGTTTGGTAATTATCTTAGGGTTTTATTGCTGTGAAGAGACACTATGACCAAAACAACTCTTTTTTTAAAAAGATTTATTTATTCATTTAATTAATTAATTAACTAATTATGAATAACTGTAGCTATCTTCAGACACACTAGAAGAAGGCATCAGATTTCATTACAAATGGTTGTGAGCTACCATGTAGTTGCTGGGATTTGAACTCAGAATCTCTAGAAGAGCAGTCAGTGTTCTTAACCACTGAGCCATCTCTCCAGTCCCTACAACAACTCTTATAAAGAAAATGTTTATGTATTATGTATTATGTGTATTATGTTATGTATTATGTGTTTTGACCGTGACCATCATGGTGGCAGCACACAAACAGACATAATATTGTGGGCGCTGAGAGTACTATACCTTGATATCAACAGGCATCAGAAAAAACACTGCCCCACTAGGCCTAGCTTGGCTATATGAGACAACAAAGCCTGCCTCTATAGGCATACCTACTCCAACAAGATCATACCTACTCCAACAATACCATGCCCACTCCAATGAGACCACACCTACTCCAACCAGGCCAAACTTCCTAATAATGCTTTTGGACCATTTCTATTCAATCCACAGCAGTAATCTAAATCATGCCTTGAAAAGGACTGTGGTACTTCTTAATTTGTTCTCTCTCTCTCTCTCTCTCTCTCTCTCTCTCTCTCTCTCCCCTGACTCAAAGATTGATGAACAAGTTTCAAATAATCTTCCAGACATGATAGAGATGCTGTTGCATCTATCTGTCCTGAATGAAAGCTGCAAAGTTGTGAACCAACCAAACATTTTCTCTATGTATGATTGTCTTAGGTATTTTATCATAGTGACAGAAAGCTGACTAACATATCAACATATACTTAATAAAGACTGAAATAGCCACAAAAAGACATTTCAAATGTGTTTGTATGAATGTACATTCATTGGTTAAAATCAGAGAAAGATCACAAATATACTTTGGATTGGTGTGACAAAAATAGAAATAATGATCATTGGTGTGAGACTGGGAGAAAAGGTTTCCTTAAATGAAAGTAACTTAGAGAGAGTGAAAAATGTTGATATCCCAAAGCTGCAGGAAATGAACATACAATTTAGTGAAGTTATTATATTTCTACAGTAACTATGTCTGAGAAGAAAATGATGTAAATAAATCTGGGGTAAAATTAGCTGAATAAATATTTATTAAGACCACCATCTATGAGAGGTATTTTGTTTATCTTGATAATAAAGTATGTACAAATGGGCTTAGCATTTCCAATGCTTTATCATGCATGGGGCAGACAAATAAATACTGATAATACAATCTAATACAAATAGATGAAAAAAGGCTTTGAGTCTACCTGCTGACTTCTCAGGCCAGATAATACAATGACCCTTTAGCATACAACCCAGCTCTGAGGCTCTACAATGGGTAAAAGAGCAAAAGAATGTTCTAGATTGGAGCAGAGTACACTTGAATGTAGTCTAGATATGACGAAGAGTGAAATGAAGGTCGGAAGAGACAAAGACTTATGGTACAAATAATGAAGAGATGTCCTACTTATATAGCAGAATCCCTTGAGACAGTAAAAAGAAAATTGGGATTTAATTCCTTAGATGACTAGGTGTCCCTTTGTTTTCTTCCCATGTCTATAACAAAGTACACTAACAAAAGCACCTGTGGTGGGTTGAAAAAGTATGACCTCCAAAGATTCATGTGTTTGAATGCTTGGCTTCTAGGGAGTAGCACTATTAGAAGGTGAGGCCTTTTTGGTGTAGGTGTGGTCTCATTGGAAGAAGTGTGTCACTGTAAAGTTGAGCTTTGAGGTCTCCTATATGCTCAAACAATACTCTGTGTAGCACACAGTATCCTTCTGTTGCCCTACATCTCCTTCTCCAGCACCATGATTACCGGCAAACTACCATGCTTCCCACAATGATGACAATGGACCAACCATCTGAAACTGTAAGCTAGTCTCAATTAAATATTTTCCTTCATAAGTGTTCCCTTAGTCATGGTGTTTTTCACAGCAATAGCAACCAAAACTAAGACAGCACCTTAGAGGAGGCTGAATTTGTTCACATTTTCATGTTAGTCGATGACCCAGGTAGAAGTCAAGGGGGAAGAATTTGAAGCAAGTAGTCACACCAGGTTCCTAAATAGAGACGAAATTCATGCATCCTCAATGTCCAACTTGTTTTCTCCTTTTTTTCCAGATCAGGACCCTAACCTAGCCCACAGCAGGCTGGGGCTTTCCACACTAATTAAATAATCAAGTCAATCCCACACAGTCATGGCCAAAGGCAACCTGACCTAGAAAATGCCCCATGGAGCCACTCTTTCCAGCATTGAATTGACAATTAAAATTGGCCATCACTGGTAGTTACTAAAGAAGGTTGTAGGCAGACCAATGCCTGAATTATCTCATTGATTCAAACTATTATTGTAGGTCATAGGGCTGTGATTGTCTTGGAAACCCTCACTCTATTTAAAAAGCTTCTTGAGTTTGAAGTCTTACTCATTGAGAGATTGCTAGCTCTGTCCAAACACATCCAATGGGTTACTTTCTTGAACGAGACCCTGAAATTCTTACTTACATGAAGCTAACTGTTCATGCATGACAAAGTTGGGTTATCGCCATCTTAGGACAGTTCTACTCTTAGCAAGGCTGATTAGAAGACAGGAACAATGGGAATCTCAAAGCTGAGGCATACTTAGTAATGGGCACAGTTATATTTGCTTATATGAAACAGAATCAGGACAAGCAACACAGGCCTGGAGATTCCAAAGCACACAGTAGGCAGAAGACAGGTGGTAGTAATTGCCCTTTTCCTAGGTCTAAATAAAAAGGTCACTTATGTGTTTGTGTGAATACCCAAAAAAGTGACTAATGTGTAGAATAACCTGTATGTTTCTAGAAAGGAGAAGGCATATTTCATGTTTTGAAAAATATTATCATTCCTTTGTTTATTAATTGTATATTTATTTACAGCAGTCAACTCTTATCTTGTTTCATAAAAGATATAAGTAATGAAGAACTTATTATATTTTCCCTTAGACTTCTATAATTTTGGAGAACAAACTGAACAAGGTTTCCAGCTATTTCTCACAAAAATAATTTGTTTATGTGGTATAATAGCCAAGATTTATTGAACTCTTAAAATTCCTTCTTAAAGCAACTAAATTCTTGATAATCAGTATTAGTTCTCCTTTGTGCCATCCCCATGTAATGATAAACCACAGAATTTTATTCAGATGATTGTTATTTTAGCATGTCAGGTTGTAATAACCTATATTGTAGGTAGCATGTAAAGAATTAGCATTTAGATATTCAGTATTTTAGGAGAGAAATGGATTTTCTAAGAAATTTACATTCTTGGTGGGAAAATGTTCTTCAAGAAACCCTGACAAGTGTTTCAAATGACTGCTTGAACTAGTATAACATAGAAAGCAGAAAATGTTCTTTGATTGTTTAGTTCAGCTATGGAATGGGATGTCTCTCAGAGAGTATTCACCAATGTCTATGACTGCAGATTGAGTGGCTCAACACATTGGAGTCAGCTGCAATAGATAAATCTAAAAACCAATAACCCATATCCCCTAAAAGGGGGAAGGGAGGGAGACAAAGGGGAGGGAAAGGGGATGGGGGTTTTGGGAGAGGAGAATATGATCTGGTATTGGGTGGGGGGGGAGACTGAAGCCCTGAGTGCCAGCAAAAAGAAACAGGTGACCTCGGGAGAGGAGAGGTTGGAACGACCCTCCAGAAGGTACCAGCGACATGAAAAGTGAGAGACTCTCAGGACTCAAAGGGGGTGGTACCCTACATGAAATGCCCTACAGTGGGAAGAGGGCACTTATTGAACCCACCTCCAGCATAAAGACAGGGCATCAAATGAGGGATAGGGTTGCTATCCAATAGTCAAAACTCTGACTCATAATTCTTCCTATCTGGAAGAACTGCAGGGATGGAAATGGAGAAGAGCCTGAGGAAAAGAAGGTCCAGTGACAGGCCCAAAGTGGGATCCAGCCCAAGGGGGGGCCCCAAGACCTGACATCACTACTGAGGCTATCAGGTGCTCACAAAAAGGGACCTACCATGACTGCGCTCCAAAAGACCCAACAAGCAGCTGAAAGAGTCAGATGTAGATATGTACACCCAACCAATGAACAGACATTGCTGACCCCTCTTGAATTAGGGAAAAGATGGGGGAAGCTGAAGAGAAGGGCAACCCTTTAGGAGGACCAGCAGTCTCGATTAACCTGGACTCCGAGATCTCTCAGACACTGGACTGCCAACCAGGCAGTATACAGTAGCTAAGATGAGGTCCAACACATATATAGCAGAGGATTCCCAGATCTGGGTTCAGTCAGAGAAGATGCACCTAACCCTCAAGAGACTGGATGCCCTAGGAAGTTTAGAATTCTGGTAGGTTGGTGGGTGGGGACATCCTCATGGAGATGGGGGTAGGGGTTAGGGAAGGGATTGGTGGACCAAGAGGGAAATAAAATCTAGAGTGTAAAAGTAAATATTTTTTAAAAAAAAAATTAAAAAAAGATTTACAAGAAAAAAGTTTACAGGAAATAATTCACATTTCCTCTTCTACCCCCACATAAAATTAGTAACTTTGACTAAACTTCACTTTAGACTAAAGGACTAGCTATAGTGTTGTTTCACAATGAATTTCATGTGCTCTGAAACATGCTACCCTACATACATATCAGCATTCAGTTTTCTGAGATACCAGCTCAGGAAAGTGGAATTCAGGCTGAGGTACAGGAAAATGCACTTACAAATATCAATAATGGAACCTATAAGGGAAATGAATACCATTTCAATACAAACAAAAAGTTTTCGATAGAAAATATTTCAGTTGGTGAATAAATTTGCCAGGCCCAATCTTCAATAGATTTACCAAGTAATTATTTTCAAATAACTTGTCAAAATATTTTCTGCAATATTTCTTTGAAATACTTCTCATCTGATTCATCAAACTAATAAAATACAAAGTATATGACAATCTTAAACCACCAAAGCAGTAATTTTCTCACCAATTTACAGTCATCTGTGTACTAGTTTTCTCATTTAACCCATCCAGAAAAAAACTATTATTCAAAACGTTAAGACTGTAACCACATTTTTAAAAAAAAAGAATCAATTACTTTTATTTGATTATATAAACTAAACAAGTGTGTGAATTCTTCAGCTTTTAGCACTTTTACTATCTAGTATTTCAGTATTTCCATAATCAGCAATTACATAAATCTGTGTTCATCTGCAATGAATGACTAGACTAAAGCAAAGCTAATCACATCCTAATAAACCTGTGTTTATTCTTTAAAAAAAAATACACCAAAACCCCAGAGAAAATTGTAGAAGAAGGAGCGGAAAAGTTTTAAGAGCCAGAGAATCAGGATGCCCACCTCCAGATAGAGTCATCTAGATATGAAAATAAAGATGAACCCATGAAACATCAACAGTATGGTTGCCAAACAGGACCTTGGTCATGGCGATCATGATGGCATAGCATCATGAACAGGAGAAATTTTACATGGTCCCATACCTAGAAGAGGAATAACAGGTAAGCATTGACTACTAAGAAAGGGGAATTAGTTTTCTCCCAACACAAGTTCCAATCCCAATTTGTTATCTGTAAATGTACTTAGATATGAGCAAGGCCCCGACATATGTGTAACTGTAATTATTAAAGGGAGGTCATCTACTGGAAATGGGCTGGTAAGCAAAACCCTGACATATGTGTGACAGTGATGATTAAAGTGGAGGTCATCCGGAGTGGTGGGAGAAGAGCAAGGTGAAAAATGAGGGAAATAAAATATGTGTGAAGTTCCCAAGAGGTGAAAACTTAAGTGAAACTTGCTAATACACACAAGATTTAGGAAAATAAGTTATCTAGAGGATCAATACTCATAGTATTGCTTATCCTTGCTAAGGAGCTGAGGATAACCTGAATTTCTGATCTTCCTGCTCCTATCTTTTGAGTGAATGCCAGAATTACAGCCATCCATCACTCAAGCAGGTTTATTTAGTGCTGAGGATTGAACCCTGGTCTTCTTGAATGCTAGGCAAGCACTCTACAATGTGAGCTACAGCCCCAGCTTGCCAAATATCTATTTTTAAGCTATATGTTTCCTTCTCAGAATGAATAGTTTAATACTCAATTTTGCTTTTATATTACTTCACTCACTTAGTGACTATTTTCTAGAATGAGGATAATTTAAACATGAAACTTGAGTTTTAATAACCATCTTAACAAAATACATGTCACATTCTTTCAAATTATTCATATGAACGCATTTTTTAGAATTAATTTTTCTTTTTATTTCATGTGTCTGAGTGTTTGCCTCTGTGTGTCTTTGTGTACCATGTGCATACAATGCTCTCAGATGCCAGAGGAAGGTGTTAACTCTCCTGAACCTGGAGCTATAGATGATTCTGAGCTGTGACTAGAACCTGGGTCCTCTGAAAGAGCCATGAGAGCTTTTAAGTGCCGGGCCACCTCTCTGACTCCTCCATCTTTTCTATTCCACCAAAACAAATCCCCCAGTTTTCCCCTGATCATTTGGAGTAATGCAATAGCCTCTTTTTTCTCCCCATTGGAAGGATTTCACAAGTTTTAAGAGATGTGGAAAAATGATGTCATTGCCATAGAGCATCATGGGAAAATACTGGTTAAAACATAAGCTCCTCATCACCTCTTAGGAGTGAAAATAGACACTTCATTGTGGTGAAGGAAGCTTGTTGACAGAATGAAACGGATGCTGGAATACTTTCATTCAAAAATCAAGTATTAGCTCTCATTTCATAATATTTACCTTAGAGATCTGAGTCACAATATTTCCCCCGAGTGAGATAGCATTGTTAAAGCACACCGTAATGAGAAGTGTTGACATTTTATTGAAAGCCACTCCATACTGCTAATCTTCTATGAACATTGCTACGGCAGTGGGGGAAGACCTGTCAAAATGTGTTGGACTGTGTTTTGTCTTGACAGAAAAGAATAACTCCACACAAGTCAGGCTCTTCCTTGGTTGCCATTCTTATTTAACAATAGCACATGGGGTGTCTGTTTTGCACTTGGCCACTCTTCTCCATGACTGAAGATTTCAGATGGATCACTCCCTCCTCCCAGAGTTCTCTTCAGACTTCTGATGGTGCTCTCTCAAGCCACATGGCTTCTGCACACAGGTCAGCACTCACAGCTCGCAATAAGCTCCTTTACTCCCCAGCTGAACCACTCTTTAACAAGGGCCCCCAACTTCCTTTTTTTAATATAATATTTCATCGCTAGTTAACTTTTAAGGTCGCCTATGGAAGATGACTTAGAAACTTAAAACTTTGGATTGCCTTTACTTAGGAAAACTTGAATATTGAACGGAACCAAATGTACAATCCAACAGAGATCATTTTGTGTGGTTTCTTAATTGTATACAGACTTAAATTTAAAACTTAATTAAATATTATCCCAGGGAGCTCAGGTAAATTAAGTAGTTTGTAAATATTCTCTCTATATATAGAATTTAGTCATTGTATTTCAATTGCCTGCACTAACAATATGTAATAAGAATGTTCCTAAGACTTTCAAAGCAATGAAGAGAATTAATTATGCTGAAGGACATGGCAATAAAATGACTTCTGATGGAATATTACTGTATCCGTATATCAGAACTTTGTTCATCCTACATCAGCTTTTGTTTGCATGAAATGGTAATTAGCACAGTGACCCACAACCAGACAATGTAGAGAGAGTGAGAGACTGTAGAGAACTCGGTCCCAAATGGGATGTCTTTATCAAACTCCTTCCTCAAGATTCCAGGATCAATGTAGAAGAACAGAAAGATTGCAAGACCCAGAGCTGGTGCATTACTCCAAGGAAACAGTTATGCAGACACAACAGGACTGGTACACTTGTGAACTCACAGTAACCATGACAGCACTCAAGACTAGTACAGGATCAAAGCAGAAAAGTCCCAGTACTGAGGCAGGGAAGTAGACACTCATTCCTACCAAGAAAACACCTGCACTGGAAATCTACTTGGAAAGGGAATATCTTTTTTCTTCTATAGAGTATTTCTAGGTCTATCAACCATACTTCAAGGAATGCCCCATGCCCAAGAGTAGTTGGACAACACAAAATGGTACCCATGGTCTTTGTTACTTGGTTATTCTGTTTTGTTTCTGTTTGGTTTGGTTTGGTTGTCTGGTTCTTTGCTTGCTTGCTTGTTGTTTCATGTTTGTGTGGTTTTTGTTTTCTTATGCTACTTTTCCTCTAACTGATTTCTATTTTATTTATGTTTTGATTACTTTTTAAGACAGAGAAAGTGTGCATGGTGTTGAGTTGAGAGGGAGTGTCTTAGTTAGGGTTTTACTGCTGTGAACAGACACCATGACCAAGGCAAGTCTTATAAGGACATTTAATTGGGGCTGGCTTACAGGTTCAGCAATTCAGTCCATTATCATCAAGGTGAGAGCAATGGCAGCATCTAGGCAGGCATGGTGCAGGAGGAGCTCAGAGTTCTGCATCTTCATCTGAAGGCTGCTAGTTTAATACAGACTTCGAGGCAGACAGGAGTAGGGTATTTAGACCACACCCACAGTGACACACCTACTCCAACAAGGCCATACATCCTAATAGTGCCCATGCACATACAAACCATCACAGGGAGGTTGAATCATCTTGGAAGTAGTTAGAGAAGACCCAAGAATTTAATAAAAATATATTGTATAAAGACATTTTCAGAGAAAAAATGATTAATTAAAAAAAAGAGAACAAAAGTTGCAAGCACAACTGACTTCAGATTTAAGTGAAATATATGTGTTAGAAGACATATAGGATATTATTATATTTATAACTTAACAAGAGCATTAAGAAAAAAAACTGTATCATATGGCTTTATTTTTCATTAAGCCACCAAATGGCAAGCAAATGCATTTAACTCCTTACGATGTTCAGACACCCACAAGTGACACGCAGCTCAGCGCACCTGTGCAATCATCATGCTCACTGCTCCTTCAGGGAGCCTGAGCGTTCTGGAGTTACTGTTGGCAGGTGGCAGCTTTCATACTTGTTTTGACCTTCAGTATTGAGAGCTTTTCTTTTCTTGATATATGATACACATGTGAGATTTGATGGCATTGACTACACTTACTGGTGTTGCTCAATCCATCTCTACTTCCTGTGGTCCTGAACAAGTGGGACAATGAAAACACCATGTTCCTTAAAACAGTGGTTATCAACTTTCCTAATGCTGTGACCCTTGCATTACAGTGCCTCATATTATGGTGACCCTGAGCCATAAAATTATTTAATTGCTACTTCATGACTGAAATTTGCTACTGTTGGGAATCATAATGTAAATATCTGATATGTGCTCTATCTGATACGTGACCCTTGTGAAAGGGTCATTGGATAAGGGGTCACAACCCACAGGTTGAAAAGCTCTGCAGTAGAACTTAAGAGGGAGCCTGGTTCACAGAACTGTACTGTAGAAATGAGAGTAAAGTGTGGATGTGACGATGCAGTGTAAGTAGGGAGGAGAGTGGGAGTGTTGAGGTACAGGGTGAGTGAGTGTAAGAGTGTAAGGGTACAGTGTGAGTTTATGGGTACAGTGTGAGGGTGAGGGTACAGTGTGAGGGTGAGGGTACAGTGTGAGGGTGAGGGTACAGTGTGAGGGTGAGGGTACAGTGTATTAAGGTACAATGTGAGTGTGAAGGTACACCATGAGTGTTAGGATATAGTGTGTGTATGAGTGTACAATGTGAGTGTGAAGGTGCACCACGAGTGTTAGGATATAGTGTGTGTATGGGTGTACAATGTGAGTGTGAAGGTGCACCATGAGTGTTAGGATATAGTGTGTGTATGAGTGTACAATGTGAATGTGAAGGTGCACCATGAGTGTTAGGATATAGTGTGTGTATGAGTGTACAATGTGAGTGTGAGGGTACAGGGAGAGTGTGAGGGTACAATGTGAGTGTGATGGTAGAGTATGGGTGTTAGGGTACAATGTGAGGGTTAGGGTACAATACAATGTGAGTGTTAGGTTACAATGTGAGTGTGGGTGTTAGAGTACAATGTGAGTATTAGGTTACAATGTGAGTGTGAGGGTACAGTGTAAGTGTTAGGATACAGTGTGAGTATGAGGGTACAGTGTAAGTGTGAGGGTACAGCTAGGTGTATGGGAGTGAAAGCATAGGGTGAGGGAGGGTACAGTATGGGCATAGGGGTATAGTGTGAGTATTAAGGTACAGTGTGGATCTGAGAATTTAGAAGTTTTTCTCGTTGTTCATGACCTACTGAAAGCCATGGGTAACATGCTTAGAAATAACTGCAAAATGTCTGTTGACCTCTCTCTTTCTCTGTACTGTGTATGTGTTTGTGTATATGTGTGTATGTGTATATGTGTGAGTGGTATGTGTGTGTATGTATATGGGGTGTTTGTGGTGTAGACTCTGTGTGTGTGTGTGTGTGTGTGTGTGTGTGTGTATGGTATATGTTTGTATGGTGTGTGTGGTATATGATATATGTATGTGTAATGTATGATATGTGTATGTGTATTCATATGGTGTGTGTGTGGTGTGTAGAATGTGTGTGTATGTGGTGTATGATTGTGTATGTGGTATATGGTATGTATGTGCATGGTATATGTGTGTATATATGGTGTGTTTGTGTGATATATATGTGTGATGTGTATATGGGGTATATATGGTGTGTATATGTGGTATATGTGCATGGTGTGTGTGTGTGTGTGTGTGTGTGTGTGTGAGTATGCGTGCATGTGTGTTTGTGTGCATGTGTCCCTGTTCCTGTGTTGGATCCAATCTGCAGTGTTTCATTGTCAATTTGTATAGGTCAGAGAACACCCAACCATCTACCCTTGGGAGGCAGACCCTCACTATTCTTTTGCATCTGCATGTGCTGCTATGCCTTCCAGGAACTTCTGAGGATTCTCCTGTCTCCATTTTCTGCCTCAATGTTGGAGCACTGAAAGTACAATCTTCAGACACCATGCCCATCTCTATATAGATTCTGGACTGGTACCAGTGCTTGCACCTCAAGAGGATCCTTATCCATTTCATCTTCATGTCAAGCATCCCTGGCTGTCACAACACTCTCTCTATTTAGGTACCACTTTTCTTCTTTGGTTGTTTTATAGTATTCATGGCCTTCTTTATGGGACTCATGAATTGAACAGCAATAAGAACACTACACCTTAATAAAATAGTTATAACATCTTCTCTTGAGTTTTCAGTCATGAGTTATCAGTTAGTTTTCTAAAATTAACATTTCAAATAGATTTTGTAACAAAGCATGTTGATTTCATTTCATTTATAAAGTGTCTAGTGTATGTGGCTTTTGAATTGAGAAATTTAAGCAAATGAACAAAAGGCACATTAACTGATTATTTTTTTATGGGAACATATAAGCAAAGCATGTGAAAACACTTATTTCCAAAACAAACTTAATCCCTGCTTTAGTAAGATCAATAAAAAAAGAAGAAGAAGAAAGAAATGTGTGCAGAAGTGCTGAGCACCATGTATTTAGTACCTCATCTGTTCCTAAATGCTGTTGAAAGAGAAGGCATGAGTAACTTCCTCCCTTCCACACACAACAAAAGTCAGGTAGGTCAATAAAAAGAAAGCTGTCAATCATAAATTGCTATCTATGAACAATAGCTCCAGAACACCAATCATATTGGGAGAAACTATGGAGATAATGATTACCCAGGAATTCTGAGCCATACATTGCATGGTGAGTACCTGGACATGGTAACTTCGGAGAACCCAAGAAGTTAAAGTTTGCAAATGAGATTTGGTTTTGGGAAAATTCATACAACATGGCTTTCCATTAATCAAACCTTAGTACTCAAAGAGGGGGAAAGACACAAAGTTTGGAGGGAGGTGCATCCTGAAAGACTGGGAGGAGAGCATGACTTTTTTTGTATGTATGCATCTATACATTTTAAAGATACATTTAACATGAAATTATTAATTAATACATTCAAAATGAAATTATTAAAGAATTTTTAAAAATACATAAAACTAAGGAAGAGGAGACAGAGGATGAGGACCAAGAATTACTTTGTCATGGACATCAAAATTAGAAGATTAAGTTTTATACTTACAAAAAAATCTGGGGAATATAATCTTTGGATCGGAATTAGAAATTAATTAAATAAGGAAGAATAATGTCTGATTTTTTTAAAAAAGTCAAATTTATGGTCATGATCAGTTATTAACAGAACAGTAAAATTTGTACATAATTTTTAGAACAAGACAATAATTTTTAATATTGACCTATAATTTGATGACACATTATACTGATTTCCATTTATTTTCTTGTATTTCGGTTCATCTCTTCTCAAGACATGAGGAGCTCTGCATACCCTGCATCACACTGCATAATCGCTGTTCCCCCAGCCAATGGAATAATGTATACAAGTATATTGGCAGTCTACTACATGGACTAGTAGGCAACATTATTGTTAAAAAGTATTCTAGGCCATTCTGTTTATTGATGCTTTATGTAAAATCATATAAAGACACTAGAGCTCATTACTTTTTCCCTACTTCACTTTATGAATGAATGCATGTTTCTAAGAAGGGTCTGGTAGCACCCAGTTGAAATCTCAGGGTTCGATACCATCTTGCAATGTGGAGTATGGTTTATATTGACAATTAATGAGGCCCTGTCCCAAATCATATCAAGGGAAAAGCTGATTGTTGATGGAGGGTAGTGGCAGAGCCATTGGCTGGCATATACACCTGTGCTCAATTCTCAGTACCACAAGTTAACAGCAATAGCAAATACAAGCGTCCATGAAAAATTCAATACCGATAAATAAAAAAAAAAACTGCTCTTGGCCTTTCTATGTTTAGATGCAAGCCATGTTGACAAGCATCTTGTTCCCATGGGTATCTCACATTCTTAGTGGAACAGTTCTCCACACTGTGGCTCTGCCTCTTGAAAGCTGTGCAGTGCACTATTTCTTTCCAAGGGGGTCTCACCATGAAAGTGGTGCTTAAGAAGTTTCTAAGAAGTAGCCATCTAGTGCCAAGTTTGTCACAAAAGGCCAGTGTGGTCCTTCTGTGCACTCTTACCAAATGCTGTGAGTCAGATTCTAATCTCCAGGTGGCCTGCTGATGGGACCATCCTTGTTTTAACAAATGGCACACTTGTGTTTGTTTGTTTGTTTTTTCATTCAGGAAGTAGGATGAAGTATAAAGTCAAAGAGACCATATACTCCATCTGCTTTGGACTTGTATATTTTGATTTCAGTGCTTTAGTGAATGTATGGGGGCCACAATTCTATACTTTTATCTTAAATTGATTCCAATTCAATTTCTAATGCTCCTTTTATTTACGTCATTTGTGATGTAAGCACGTAAACATAGACGGTGACTTAATTTGTTTCCCTTGGAAAGAGTCAAATAAATCATTTGAGAAGTTCAGGTAACTAACTTAGGCTGTATGAAACGTGAAATAGTCTGTGTTGTTGTTTTCCCCCATAAGCAAACACAATTCAAAATGCAAGTGTGTCTGGACCCCAGAGAGCAATAATTTCTTCTTTGATTGTTTGTTGTGGTTGCTTTTATTCGAGTAATGAAAACAGAACAAAGGAGCCTATGTTCAAACAGCAGCAATTCCGTAGTCTTCTCAGATATTGTCTGAATCTAATTGGATTTTAATGAAATGATATTTCCTTTGTGATAAGTACATAAAAATTATGTTTTTAATTAACATCACAAGGTATAAGCTATAGATACCAAGTTTCAACGGAACCAACGCGACTTTCATGTTTCCTTCATTTAAAATAAGACAAAAGTACGAAGAACTCGGTAGGGAAAGGGAATAAGTTAAATGGACAATGATTAGGGCTGTGTCTTTCTTGCCTTTGGAGTGGTGCCAAGCTCAGTGTCTATTTCGTTTGACTTTGAAGCTTTCACTGGGTAGATTCACTTTGAAAGACTTTGTGAAGATTTCTTCCTTTTGAGTTTTTGTTATTTGATTTGTCAATGTTCACTCAGGCTTGCGAGTCCAGCTATGTGCATTCCACTTCTGAGTCGCGATACCAATCAGTGTTCAGCCCTAAAAGTAAGAGTACGTGAGTTTATAACATAGGAACGCATTTTTGTGAAGTGCACACAGCCTTCATATACAAATATTATGCCTTTTATTGGAAAGAGCAACCCTTGAGTCCCTGACCAGGAGAATGCAGAGAGAACAGAGTTCAGAAAACTCTTAAGCATTTATTCTCTATACAGCTTCAAAACTGACATGCAGAAATTCTGTGAAGGAAAGCACAGAACGCTAATAGCAAATGAAGCCCAAGAAGGCTCTTTGGAGCTGTGAGCTATGGTTGGTGGCCCCTTCCTGTAATGACATTGTTACAAGAGGAACGGCAGCTCCGATGACATATTTTAAATCATTAAATCAAGGCTCAAGTGCATCTATATTAATTAAAATAAGAAGTATTAAAAGTAATACATCCTTGTAAGGAAAGATAAACTTTCTTATTCCTACAGCATAAAAGTCTCCCTTTGAGAAGGTCAGCTACTTCCGGTTCCCTTTCTCCTTCTTCCTGCCTCCAGTTCTTGCTGATTGTAGGAGGTTTTCCCTGCACAAAGTTGCTTGGCTGAGGTGGTAGTGGGTTGACTTGTAAATGTGGTGGATGAAGTACATCTTCACAGCACAGTATCTTCGACATTTGAAGTGTTCGTTGTAGGGAAAGCACTAAGCACTGTGGCGTTATTCTGGAGACGGATTGGGTTTGTAGAGCATCAACTGCTGAGAGCAGTGGAGTGTTTGATGTACCCAGTTGATTTGCTCAGCATACTTTTCAGATGTAATGATTTTACTGGGATTCAGAAAACCATACTGGATGCAGCCGCCAGCAGATGACCACATGGTGACCATAAACTTTTATTAGAGTTTGGATTTAGGAAGAGCTTTGAAGTCATTCCTTGGGTCTAATCACTGAGTTTGTTGTCCCTGAAATTCTTAAACCATCCATTTTTCTTGTATGTCATTCTTCCACCATGAAATTTATTGTTACAGAGAATGAGTGAGGGGAAAACATTAAAAACAAAGGTTCTTTTTTTACAGATATTTGTCAGCTCAGAAGGTGTCTACACTGTTACCTTTATAATTTTCTTCAAATGGCCCATTCTTAGTTTTTTTTTTTCACAACTACATATAGTTCTGAGACTTCTAACTTGAATGGTTGCTTTTAATTGGTCAATGTCAATGATTGACAAGGCTCTCCCCTCCTTTGCAAACCTTCTTGAACCACCACTGCATGTTTCATTCATTTGCAGTTCCTGGACACTTACATTGTTCAACTTGCCAGATGTCTCTGCAGCTTTTAAGAACCATTTTGAACTTGATTCAGAAAACTGTCTAGCATCATTTCCATAGCAAGAGATGTAGAAGCAGACAGAAAGTTATGTTGTGCTGATCAGCTTTTTGTGAATTGGACACAAATGAGGATCTTGGAAGAAGAATGAACCTCAACAGAAGAATCTGCCTCCATCAGATTTGCCTATGGAAAGTCTGTGGAGACATTTCTTTGATAAGTAATTGGTGTGTGAGCTTCCACTATGGCTAGCATCAGCTCAGGGATTTCTGAGCTGTGTAAGAGGAGCTGAAGGGGTTTGCGACCCCATAGGAAGAACAACAATATCAACCAACCAGATCCTCCAGAGCTCCCAGGGACAAAACCACCAACAAAAGAATACATATAGAGCAACCCATGGCTCCAGCTGCATATGTAGCAGAGGATGGCCTTGCCAGGCATCAATAGGAAGAGAGGCCCTTGGTCATGTGAACGCTTGATGTTCCAGTTCAGTCAGTATATGACATAATCATTAAGACTTTCAAAGAAAGCAACTCCAGTTCATGCCTTTACATTGCTCCCAGAATAATGCAAAGCAAACTTACTACTTTAAAAAGTATGCCCAAAACTGGAAAATTGGCTCATCTCTGAAGAATAAATACTGCTTCTGCAAAGGTCTAGAGTTCAGATTTCAGCATTCTGGTCAAATAGCTCACAATTTTCTATAACTCTAGTGCCATGAGATCCACCACCTTCTGGCCTCTGTGGGTACTAGCGCACATAAACTCTCTTAGACACACAGATATACACATAAATAAAAATAAATGTTTTAGCACATAAACATTACTAAATTTACAAGGAAATAAAACACGATAAGAAATGAATAGAAAAGCAAAAATGACAATAACAAACTCTTGGGGAATTTAAATGTTGGAAAACAGCCACACTTAAAATAACCATACATGAATTCTTAAGTGATGGAGTCATATAATCTTGATAGAACTTTCCATGGCAAAATAAGCATTTTAAGGGAAATTTATTGATAATAAAAGAGATTATTTTCCTTGTCAGAATGGATTAGCAACTCGATATATAACATGTGATCTACTGTCTGAGCCTCACAGATATGCTGGTGAAATCATGGTGTGAACATGAGAATAAGCATTCATGCACTGAATGGGAAAAAGGCTCACTCCATGAGAAGGAACCCATACCTCACACTGCTTATATAGCCAAGAACCATGGATAGGCCATGAGCCTAAGAGAAAGGCAAATACTATTGGTCTGATAAATAAACATGGAAACAAAATGGCTCTTAATGATATTCTGCTAGACCCATGCACCAGAGGGTCCAGTGCCACTGTCAGAGAAACAGAAAGAAATGGGACATAGGAGGATGAGGAGGAATGAAGCCAACTTCTTATTCAGCTTGTCAACACCAGTAACTTCAAGTAACAGGCAAGTAGGAGTGGATAGCTTACGAGCCAAATGGATAAAACATAAAATGTACCTTGCCACGTTATTCATTCTGTGAAGGATTATTTTTCAACTTATTTCTGCTGAAATATATAAAGAGGTATACTATTTGAAGATCAAATAGCAAAGATAATGCGAAATATATTCAGTTAATGGCAGGATTAATCTACTTATGAATATCATTTAAATCCAAATACCTATAAGAAAGACTTTATGAAGATTTTGTAAAAGAAATACAAATAAAATAGACCCTTGTGTTTAACTCTTAGACATACAAGCTCCAAGGAGAATTTGTCATGATCTGTGCAGGCAGCTAGGCTAGACTGAGATCGTTGCTTATATCTCTGAGCCATTATGCCAAATTTTTCACAAATTAAATAGCTAAATGTTCCTTTAAAAATTACTTAAGAGGAAAAAACCACAACAGTCTTGTTTTTGTATGTCTGTTTTCTCAAGTAAAATTTCATTTCATTGTGAATACTCCGTCCTTCCCTGACAAATATTTTGGACAGCTGGAGAGGTGAGGATTGTTTTATATAGCTTCTTCACAGGAACAGAAAGTTATAAAATGTGGACATTTTTGTCCAATAAGGAAACTTTTAGGTTGTGAAACATTACATGACAATCTCCCCCAAAGTACTCATAAAACCAGGCATATTAAGAATCTTAGAACCTGGTGGTGAAACACCCCTCCTGTCTCCCTTCCAAAGGGCACTGACGACTATTATGTATGACCTCACTCACTCATCATGTCGAGATCATGAACTGCATCAAGGAGCAGACTTGCAAATATCTTCTTTGGAAAACTCACAGCCATGAAAGGAAACACATTGGCTCTGTCGCAACAAAAAGGCAATGCTGTCATGCAAAAACCACCAGGAAGTGGCAGAAAGCTAAAAAGAAATCCTTACAGAGCCAAAGCACCTGATTGCTGACTTTGCATCATCATTTTCTTTATGTGTAGCAGATGTTGGGTGGCAACAGTCAAGGATTTATACTGGGAAATCATTTGGTGTAGAAAACAATTGGATTCTGAAGAAGCAACTTTGTGAGGGTTTTAAAGATTGCCTTACTCATGTGTGTGCATACATGCTCACTTGGGCACAAAAGTGGGACGAAGGACAATTTGTGTTCTCTACTTTCACCATTATGGGCTCTAGAGTCTGAACTCACAATGTCTGTCTTCCGTGGACAGTTCCATTGCTTGCTAAGCCAACTCTTTTCAGTGTTGGGTTTGGTTTTCCTGATTTCTCACCACCATCATCCATGCATGGTGTTTGGTTTGAAAGGGGAATGCCTCAAGTTGGTCCTGTTAGGATCCCTTTGGAATGCACCACTCCATCTACTTCACTAGCCCCCTGTATTGGTTCTGCTGTATCCCCATTTGGTTTTTAACCCAGAGCTTCCAACTTCAGATTGGATTGAGCTTTCAAATTTTTCAGTCTAGGACTAGTTTGGGTTTGGAATATGATTTGGATATGGTTTGAGTATTTTCTACACGGCATAGTGGGTTAGAACATCTTGGTCTCTAGTGGGACGTGTGGGAAGGTGATAAACATCTTCAGGAAGCCAGGCATAGTGAGAAAGTCACCAGAATCTACTAACATTCTAGTTTCTGACATCCTTTCAAACATACCCCTGCCATTGTGATGTTGTCTTCCATGAGGTCTTTCCCAAAATGGGCTGATATAAATGCCAGTTTTCAAACTTCAGAGCAGTGAGAGAAATCAACCTCTTCCTTTTATGAATCCATTATCCTGTGGAACATCTTTATGGCAACAGAAATTAGATGACTGCATTGCACCTCACTGATATTTAATGTTCTTCCAGCCTGCAAAAGAAATTGATTCTCTGCTATGAACAATTCAGGGGCCCTGGAAACTGAAGGCATATCCACCATCAAAAGAGATAGAATTCCTACTTTCTGAGGTATATGTTTAGCGAAGTTGATAGAAAAGATGGAAACAGGCAAAAGTTCTATAAAATATTTATTGAAATGTGAACATAAAGATGTACTTGAGGAGAAAAGGATGAGAATGGAGTAGACATAGCTGCTGTCTTAGAGCCCTGGGATATTCAAAGACGTGGGGAACATTATGTAGATTTGGGACAGAAGAATATTTGACTAAGAATGAGGAGAAGAGTGGCTGGAGGCTGGCCCGAGTGATTACTATGGAGAAAGAACAGAGTGCACAGGCAGGGCTGAAGTCCAAGATGCAGCAAACTCCCTTGTAGGACATCTAAGTGTGGAGAACATTCTTCCAATGAGACAGGAAGCCATAGGAAATTCATAGCTATGCATTTTTAACAGTACCCTCAAAGTTAAATTTTCTCATGACTCAATTCCTTTGTTTACAGCACTACCACATAATAGTTTTAAGGACCCTAACAGCTACAACTGAGACTTGTATTTATGGATATAGCCACTTCCTTCCTCTTACCAGAGGAATGCCACAACTTGGTCCCCATAGGTTTCCTTTGCCAAACTCCACTTTCACCTACTGATCCAGTCCCATCATCACCTTGCATTGGGTCTAACCCCTTAACTGTTCTGTAGTATTCCCACTTGATTCTGTACCCAGAACTTCCAATTTAATCTGATTTGGCTCTCAAATTCTCAGTCAATAACTAGTTTTGTTTTACGATATGATTTTGATGTGGTTTGAATTTTTTTCTACAGAACACAATGGGTTAGAATTCCTGGGTCTCCAGTGGAGCACATGGGAAGATGATATCATCTTCTGGAAGCAGGGCATAGAGAGAAAGTCTACATACATCTTTCAGATCTGTGACCTCTGCTAACTTCATAAGATATCTGAAGGAACACTCACTTTGCAAGTAAGGACTGAATGATAGGCTTCAGCTTATGAAAATACAAAACTAAATAATGAGGTAGGGTAGGGTAGAAATTATCACAGTCTCTGTGTACAAAACTTGAGAAACAATGTACATTCTAGGATGAGAACATACATACACATACAACATTTATAAGTAATTCTAAATTCAACATTTTACAAGGTTGATAAAAACTTTGTAGTTTCGTCTGCTCCAAATCCTCTGTTTTGACAAAGTATACATTTTTATAGATGACAAAGTATACATATTTATAGATGTTAATTATTATTTAAAAATGAAGTGATCCATAAAAAACAATTATGCTGTAGTCAGTTATTACTTAACCAGAAAATTATGTGTCAAGGTACCTAATGACATTGTTGAAAAGATATATTCAAGTAACTTACTTGATATTTAATGAGACACATGTAGTAAAACTCTATTGGGTAGCTTTGCATTCTCTGATGGAGTGCACCTACTACCCAACAACCAGGAATCTTGGTGAGTTTTTTATGTATAGCGTAGAGGGGAGGAACAGCTAGTCTTCAGAAGAGATCACTGTAGCTCAGAAGTCTTACAGCACAGTCATGGAGGAGGAGGAAGCTGTAGTTGCTAGGTTTTGCACACACAGGTCAATATTCCCTTGTACTTACAAACACTGTCAATATCCTCACTAGGACCAGAAGAGGCCCTACCATGTCTTACCCCAGGGAAGGAAGGCTCTGCAAAATTCCCTGTATTGGAGGAATTGCTCCTGAACCTGGCGGTTCCCATGTCAAAAGTACACATTTGGTCAGGACTTTAACTTCTCTTTACACATACACTCCAGATATCCTGTGCCTCCTATACTACTAGCCCATGTTTGGGATTACTATTTTAAAATATTTGCTGACTATGGTTTGGTTTGAGTGAATAAAAGAATTTGGAGTTATATTATCATAATCAGATGACATGAGAGATGCTAATATTAAATTCAGAATTCTTACCTCTGATTGCCAAGATTAAAAAGAGGATTATTGATCTTAAAGAATGGGAATTTTAGGGGCTGGGGATTTAGCTCAGTGGTAGAGCGCTTACCTAGGAAGGGCAAGGCTCTGGGTTCAGTCCCCAGCTCCGAAAAAAAGAACCAAAAAAAAAAAAAAAAGGAATGGGAATTTTAGGTAAGAATAAACTGGCATCCTTTCAGTTGTACCCATTACTAAAATCAATTAAAGCAAGGTGTTGGATTTTGTGATAGGTTTGGTGTTGTCTGTAGAAAGGATATTCACACTACAAAACTTCTTGGAAGTGAAATATCTTGCTCCAAAAGGAATAGAAAGGCCACATCAGGGGAGTCATCACATAGTTAAAACCATCATCGGGCTGGAGAGATAGCTCAGCGGTTAAGAGCACTGATTGCTCTTGCAGAGGTCCTGAGTTCAATTCCCAGCAACCACATGGTGGCTCACAACCATCTGTAATGAGATTCGATGCCCTCTTCTCTTCTGGTGTGTCTGAAGACAGTGACAGTGTACTCACATACATAAAATAAATAAATCCCTTTAAAAAAAACCATCATCACATAAAAACTGTCCATGGTAGACTTTGTGATAGGCTGTGATTTCCCAAGAGACTTCAGGTCACTCAGTTCTGGGGAATCTATGGTCATATGGGATGGTCAGAGAATGGGAACCATAGGGCAACCTATCTGGTGTAGGTATTGAAGAATAAAATGGTTGTCCAGTTTCATTGGCTATATAGACTGACTTTTTAAGTAGCCATGACACTGGGGAAGTTGTAGAGAAGTTTATTTGTTTGTTTTCAGAAAAATTAAAATATAAAAAAGACCATATTTCACAGATATGAACAAAAATTAAAGCAAATACTTTATTGCCTTATATAGCATAGCTCATTCCACACTAGTCTGTATGGGGCCTTGGATCAGCTTACTCTTTCTCCATACCTGATGAAAATCCACTTTCTGTGTAACTTCTGAAAAAACTGGTAATCATTTACCCTCCAAAACAATCTAATGAAACCTCATGGACTATCTCATAGAGCCACTGTCCCCTTAACCATACCCCTCCCCCCATTTCTAAGATGATGTTGTCCACAGAAGGGACATAATTTTTAGTGTCACTAAGCATTCTTCTAGAACAATCAGTCATAGGGCATTATGAACCAAACCTGGGTTTCACAGTTTGCCTCATGGATGGCTGTAAGGTCCCAACCTGGCACCTTACAATAACTTCTAAATCATCTAGTTTACACTGAAATGAATATGATTTGCAATGGTTAGATATAGGGACCCCAAACTTAAGAAAGGAGAGGAGAACAATCAAGAGAAGCCGAGGAAGGGCATTGTGCCTCTCTGCTGGAAGAACTGTTGAAGAAAAAGGGTGGGAATCTTGAAGTCCCTTGAGACTCTTAAGAGAGCCAAGAGCAGACAAGCGCCATGATGGGGACCATCATCTTGTGCTTTTATGAGCACCCACACTGAGACAGTGCTGTTGCCAGCACAGTCACCAGCTGTCTCCTGTAGCTCTTTGGAGGAAAATTGCTCATCACTCCAACTGTCTACACCCCATGGAAGACACTGCCCTCTGCTAATTGTGAGAAGTACTGAAATGAGGCTTTGGCTCTGCACAGGTGCTGGGCAAATGCAATTTCCTTACAGAGTGCCTCGCCCCTAATTGGATGCTCACAAATGTGTCTGCTGGTAAGGATGTCCATGTTGCCGCTGCTGGGTCTCATGATGGCTTAGGAGCTGTCTCTGTGGGAACCAGAAAACACAGAGTAACTCCTCAATCCGATGAGTTCTCTACTGTGTTGTTAGCTACAACACAGTCCATTTTTCACCACTTGCTGAGTAGAAGCTGTTAGGGAAACATTAGAAACCTATAACCATAATGGAATAGCAAAGGTCATAAGGGTAAGGGGAAACTAAGACCTAGAGGAGATTAGAAAGGAAAAGAATTTGGGAAAGTTTGTGAGAAGTAGGTCCTCAGTTTAAGTTAAAGTATTCAAGAGGCACTTCCCAGATGCAGAGACTGACGTAGTCTCTACAGGCTCATCCTACATACAATGAGAACAGATTTGGAAATATAAAGGCCATGACCAGAGACACACTGATACTCCTTGTTTATGGCCCAAGTGTCCACACAGGAGCCATCAGGTCATTTAAGGGACTGGGTAAGCTTGGCGTGTTACTGCCCAATGAGCCTTGTATACATGGGAGGGAGTGGATCACAGGTTCTTCTCAATATGTAATAGTGTCATAGTTGTCAGGAGCCAGTTGACTGACCTTATTCAGAGTTTTGTTTGAAACATAATAACCAGTCTAAGAATGCATGGGGGTTGCTAACTGAGTAAAAAAATGGTGTCCAATGATAACAGGCATCACAAAGAACCCAACTACTTTAGCCATTTTTGGAATGTTATAATAAGCGTCAAGGTCATTTATATAATTCTGCTAAATGTCATAAACCAGAACTGTGAGTGCCCTTACCTCTTCTGCACACTTAGCACCTAGGTCTGAGGTCACTGATTTTAACATGCAAGAATCTAGGTGTGTGGACCTACTTGAATACATTTTAGCATCTAAATATCCACAAGCACAGTCTTGAAATTAGAAATTACAGCTATCTTCTATATTAAAATCATGTCTTAATCTATTAGCTACAGTCACAAAAAACATACTAGACATTTAATGCGAATTTAATATATGCTGTAAATATAAGTCCTTCATATATTTATAATACACATATTTATTTTCATTAGCATTATATGGTATACTTTTCTAATAATAACCACCTTAATATTAGTTATTACAGAATATTTAAATAAATATAAAAATATTTATGTACGTGTAAATGTTTAATTTTATATACATGGATTCTTTTCTTTCTTCATGTGTCTGTCTATCTGTCTCTCTCTCTCTTTCTCTCTCTCTCTCTCCCTCTCACTATGCAGTCCTGGCTGGCCTGGAATTAACTATGGAGAGCAAGTTGGTGTTGAACTCATGGATATCTGCCTTCCTCTGCCTTCACGCTGCTGACATTAAAGGTGTACACCATCACACTAGATCTAGAGTCTTATCTTTGTCTATTGTCCTTATCTCCTTCCATTGTATTGGTCTCTTGGGGCTGTGAAAATTAATTATGACAAGTTTCTCAACCAATATTATACAGAAATATATTTTTCTAGCATTATGAGAAGTAGCTGCCTAGGATGAGACTGAAAAACTACAGAATGTACTCACCATACTCTCCCCTGATTCTTACTACATCTTCTGTCTCTAGTTGTCTGTCTCCCCTAAGAACCCAGATCCAAAAGGTAATGCATAGTATGTACTCATTTATTAATGGCTATTAGCCATAAAGTACAGAATACCCAAGCTAAAATACAGGGACCCAAAGAATCTAAATAACAAGGAGGGACCAAGGGAAGATGCTTGAATCTCACTCGGAAGGGAAATTAAAATTGTCATCTAAGATGGATGGAGGGAGGAATATGGGTGGGAGAATGGATTGGAGGGGAAAGGGAGTATCTTTAGGATATGCCAGAGACCTGGGATGGAGGAGGCTCCAGGGAGTCTATGAGGGTGACTCTAGTGAGATTCCTAGCAGTGGGGATTATGGAGCCTGGAGCAACCACCTCTTGTAGCCTGGCAGGACTTCCAGTGGAAGGAATAAGGACCCCAACCCACCCGCAAAGCTTTCAACACAAAATGTGTCCTGCCTACAGGAAGTACAGGGGCAAAGATGGAGCAGTGACAGAGAATATCCAACCAGTGACTGCCCAACTGAGACTCATCCCATGGTCAAGACCAAAGTCATGGCATTTTCAATGATGCTATTATGCTTACAGACATAGTCTAGCACAACTATCCTCTGAGAGGTTCCACCCAGCAGCTGACCAAAACAGATGGAGACAAACATCAGACGGAGGAGTTTGGAGAGTTTTATGGAAGAGTTGGGAGGATTGAGAAACCTAGAGGGGATAGGGACTCCACAGAAAGACCAATAGAATCTACTAACCTAGACTCTTTGGGGCTTCCAGAGACTAAACCACCAACCAAAGAGCATGCATGGACTTATTCCCATATGCATCAGATGTGCAGCTTGATCTTCATGTGAGTTCCTCAACAACTGGAGTAGGGGCTGTCCCTGAGTCTGTTGCCTGTAGATCCTGTCCCCCTAACTGGGCTACCCTGCCTGGCCTCAGTGGGAAAAGATGTTTTAAGTTCTGCAGTGACTTGATATGCCAGAGTGGATTGGTACCCAGGGGATTGGGTTTCCCACTCCTCAGAAGAGAAGGATAGGGGATGGGCTGTGTGAAGGTGGGCCTGGGAGGAGAAGGATATAAATGGGTAAATAAGTTAATTAATGGGAAAAAAGAACATGTGCCTTCAGGTTTGGGGTCCATCCATAAGCAAACCTGACTTGTTATTTAAAGATACAGTTTTTTTTTTTAAATTTAACACATTCTAGTTCATAATGTGCCCATAAAGACCAGAGCAGGTAAAATACTGAATAAGTCACATACACGCAGGTACCCATAGTCTCACACACAAGCCATATACACAGAGATATATACAAAAATAAACACATGCATGCATACATAGACACATATATAGGCATACACACATACAAATTCACAGGCTCAAACACATAGCCACACACTGCAGAAGGATACATACATAGGCACATGTACACATACAGACACATATACACTAGGTTCTTACACTCACACCAGCACACACGCCTCTGTTTTGTGAATCATTCATTGTTGGACTAGCTAGACTATATTGTGTAAGATTAACTAATAAATTTTTTTAATATGTATTCTATTGGTTCTGTTCCTCTAGAAAATTCCAATTAATCTATCTTCTTATATTTCACTATGGCTTACAAAGGGATTGTTCCCAAAATCTTATCTTGATACTTAATAGAAGGATTATTAAATGTTAAGCACCAGATAGGACCAGGTGACTCATGTGCTGACTCAGGGATAGATTAATTTATGCAGTGATACAATAACTTCTCTTCTAGCTACCAATCTTTCCAAGTACCCCATATGCTCCTGGTCCATTAACAGAGCTTCAGGGAAAGACTTTGACTTCCAGAAAAAACATCAGTTTTTGTGGTAATTTAAGTTTTAACCAGAACCATAAGACGAAATAACATCGTATTCATTAAAGTTTGCTTACCCAGTATAACAATTAACATTGATTGTCAACTTGACAGGATCTAGTGACACAGTGAGCGAAGTCTCTAGGTATATTATCCTATTTTTCTTTCTTTTACTGTGACAAATACTGTGGAAAAAAGAATCTAAGGGGAGGAAAGTTTACTTTGACTTACATTGTTCTTTAGGTAACTGTCATCACTAAAAGAGTCAGGACTGGAACTCCAGGCAGAAACCATGAGGGAAAACTGACTTGGATCATGCGTAGCTAACCTTCCTATACAGTCCAGACACACCCAGCAATGAAAGGTACCACCCACAATGTGCTAGAAATTTTTATAATTAGAAATCAAGGAAATGTCCCACAGACATGCCTACAGGCAATCTGATATCTGATACAGATAATTTTTCCCTTGAGGTACCATCTTCCCAGGGGAGTCTAGGATGTGGACAATAACAACTAATCAGCACACAATGTCTGTAAGACAGTTACAAGACTGGGTTAATCAGGGTGGTAAGATGAACCCTATAAACGGGCAGCACAGTCCCATGGGCTGGGATCCTATACATGACCAGCTGTCTCACGCTCTAGCAGCCATCTCTCCTCTCCATGACGTATCATGTCATCAAACTGTAATCCAAGATAACCCCTTCTTTCCTTAAGCACTTCAGCCAGGAATCTTGTCACAGTGCCAGGAAAAATTACTAATACATACAGTTAGTGATATTGTATTTGTTACTAGAAACAGAAAATGGACAAAAGCCACACATAATAAAATGGTTAATCTCATCCTTTTGATAAAAAGAAAACAAGTAGAAATAAAGAAACTGTCATTACCTCACACGTCAGGTAGCATCATGTGGGTTCTCCATGGCCAGATTGAAAATGAGCACTGTGGTTCTGACCCACCGGCATCTTCAAAAGTGGAGAAGCCACAAGGTCTAATTCTCTTCAGCCTCTCAGTAGAATCACGTCATCCCAGGCTATGAGCATCAGATGTTCTGTCAGACAGTGGAGGTCTAAAAATTTCCTATAATACAGAAAGATAAATGAGAATTTGAGTAGGCTGCATGGATGGCTTGGTTTTAGGGTCCATGTTTGATTTGATGATCTGGTTTCTATGAACCCCACATGGAAGAGTAATTTAAGTCTGGATGCTGTGATGTAAACAAGCCAAGGATATACAAAGTCAGAGTAACCTTGTTCTGAAGTTCCTTCTAATACCTTCACTGGCAGTGGTTCTCAACCATCCTAATGCTGTGACCCTTTAATATACTTCCTCATAAAGGTATCTTCATTGCTACTTCAAAACTGTAATTTTCCTACTTTTATGAATCACAACATAAATATTTTTGGAGATACTGGGTTGCCAAGGGTTGGGAACCACTGCTTTAGAAGGTCTAGTATTCATTTCCCAACAGCACGGGGGATTGGAGACATCTGATACGGTTAGTAGCCTTGTTAATCTTGTTACTATACATTTTATTTTTGTCTGGGGACTTAACGCAAAGCATGACACATGTGTTTCACTCAGTAGGTGTATCTTCCATAAAAGGAAAAAAATGGAAGAATCATGTTAGAAATGTCATAAGAAGACAAAGACTTTTCAATGACAAGTTGTTAATATAGAATACATAGTGAGATTGTGAACTGTAAAAACAAGGTTTTCATAGTAACTAGATTCAAATCTGCTCTGAGGTTTTTGTTTTTTTTTCCAGCTAGCAGTGTTCTGTGTTCCATCTATAAATTGAGAGGAGATCCTAATGAAAATATACCTGTAACTTTACATACGTGTTTGGGGAATATAACCTTTGCACTGCATAGTTCATGTTTTCATCACAATTTTTTTTAGTCTTTGGTTCTGGATTGGGGTTTTGTTCTCAAAAACATATTTTATACTAAAAAATCAAATCCTTTGGGTTACTAATGATTGTTTCATTCGAACTTTGGTCCTAGTGTATTTCTCAATAATATTAGGTTATTAAAGATTTCACTAGGTGATACTCCTCACCTTGTCCCATAAAATAACTGTATTTCTTATTAGATAAGTTTTAGGTACATTAATCACTTAATCAGTGCCTGATTCTGATAATTTTCATTTCAGAGATTCCAAATTTGGGAGCAGAAACATAACTTGCCCTGAAGCATTTACCAAGTATGCATGAGTCTCTGGGCTTCATCTCCCCCAATCAAGTGACATCACTAATTTAAAGAAGTGGATTATAACAAAATGCATAAACCATTCAATACCTATTTCAGTCCCTGTCCATTGTAAGGTCTGGCGTCTACTTGCGTAAAAAGTTAGCAAACAATTGTTTTAGGTGTTTTCCAGTCCTTTGCTAATGTTCATGTGAACAGCTTTGGATATTCTTTCCTTAGTATGAACAACATCTATGTTAGTGTACCAGTTAATTTTTGTTACAAAAGCATTAAAATTTGCTAACAAAATTCACTTTGATTAATAATAATTATATTTAATCACATGCCCCACAGAGAGGAAAGAGAGTCAAAATCATTTTTAGTTTTTAACATGAGAGCAAGCTGAAGGCCACAATCCTAAGGCTTTCAGGAAAATGCCTTGCCGATTATTAGGTTTCCTTGCTAAATATATATATAGAAGGTACAGTCACTGTGGGTCTCCTGACCATTTTGGCAGCACAGCCAAAATGACCTTTTTTTTTTTTTTTTGTGGAGCTGAGGACCGAACCCAGGGCCTTGCGATTGCTAGGCAAGCGCTCTACCACTAAGCTAAATCCCCAACCCGTAAAAGACCTTCTTAGAAAACGAATTCTCCAGAAGCCACTAGGTTAGTATTATCAGATTTTTAAAATTAATATATGATGTACATTTTGATTTGAACACTCCATAGAGAATTTTTATTGCATTTTATCTAATATTTGATCATAACTCATATGAAAATGTCCATTATTGATCAACCGTTATGATCTAAATGAGTGTCCTACATTTGAGCAGCTTGTCTCAATGAGGAAGAAAGGGAGACATAATAGCAGACAAGCAATCCTGAAAACTGCCCTGGGAAAGCACATTTACAAACAGGCATGATGTTCTTCCATGTTCTCAGGTGAAAATCCTTCTGGCTGTGCTCAGGCAAGGAGCAGAGAGGGGGGGAAGGGAGGGAGAGAGAGAGAGAGAGAGAGAAAGAGAGAGAGAGAGAGAGAGAGAGAGAGAGAGAGAGAGAGAGAGAGAGAGAGAGAGAGAGAGCCTATTTCGGAGGCTCATAGCAAACACATTCTTGATGAATGGTTATTGGCCAAAGGCAGTACAAGAACAGTTGGGAGAAGGCCAAATGGAAACTTAATGAATCCTTAACGGAAGAAGTGGTTTGGGGAAGAGGCTGGCAAAGCATTTATTTGTGAAGGAGCCATGCCACAGGAAAAGGAAAGTTCCTTAAGCCTCTCTCTCCAGGATTCCTTGCAAGGCAGTCTACATGGTTTAAGGAAAGGTTACCCTAGTGAACATCTTCTTTGAGCTCTCTTCAGTTTTGACTACAGCCTCATGCTTCCTGAAAATGCTCCAAATGCATGCCTCAAAGGCATCATGGAGTTTTCTCAGTAGGTTGACACTGACCATTTAGACTTATAGCGCTCTTATACTTTAGAACATACAAGGAATATACAAGATTTTGCTAGGAATCTCAGAAACTGGCCGAACGGCCCATATTGGACTTGAACATTCTAGATGATGTCTAGAGGTTCCAGATGCTCTGCCTATGCCTCAGGAGGAGTATGGTGTTCACAAATTCTCCTCCACAAATCATACTTGTAGCATCCTAGAAGGAAGACACAGCATTTGATGTACCTTCAAAGCATGTTATACATGTGCGACAAGTCTCTGTCTCCATTAGCTTCTACCTAGGTTGAATCTCATGGAAGGAGGAAATTAAGTAGCCCACCAAGTAATTGAGAAACTGTGATTCAAGGAGGCCAGGTCCTCAGTTCATTTGGTGTGTGACTGATTATATTTAAAATTAAAAATTATTGGTCTCATTCATGTGAGAATTAAGCCAAAGTACTTGCCACTGCCACCTGGACACAGACTGCATCCTTCTCTCCCATATCTGATCTTCTTGGCTTTTTTAAAAATTAGATGTTTTCTATTTACATTTCAATGTTATTCCCTTTCCCAGTTTTCTGTCCCTAAGCCCCCTACCTCTTCCCCCTTCTTCTATGAGGGTGTTCCCTCCCTGAAACAACCCCCCTTCCTGCCCTGACATTCCCCTACACTAGGTGGGTGAGGGTCCAACCTTGTCAAGACCAAGGTCTTCTCCTTCCATTGGTGCCCAACAAGGCCATCTTCTGCTACATATGCAGCTGGAGCCATAGGTCTGTCCATGTGAACTCTTTGGGTAGTGGATTAGTCCGTGGGAGCTCTGGTTGGTTGGTATTATTGTTCTTATGGGGTTCCAAGCCCCTTCAGCTCCTTCAATCCTTTTTCTAACTCCTCCAATGGGGACCCCATTCTCAGTTCAATGTTTTGCTCCTAGCACTCGCCTGTGTATTTGTCATGCTCTGACTGAGCCTCTCAGGAGACAACTATATCATGCTCCCGTCAGCATGCATTTCTTGGCTTCATCAATATTGTCTAGCTTTGGTGGCTCTATATGGGCTGGATCCCCAGGTGGGGCAGGCTCTGAGTGTCCATTCCTTCAGTCTCTGCTCTAAACTTTGTCTCCATATCTTCCCCTATTATTACTTATATTCCCTCTTTTAAGAAGGACTGAAGCATCTGAACTTTGGTTGTCCTTCTTCTTGAGCTTCATGTGGTCTGTGGATTGTATCTTGGGTAAATCGAGCTTTTCAGCTAATATCCACTTATCAGTGAGTGTATAGCATGTGTGATTGTTTGTGATTGGGTTTCCTCACTCAGCATGACATTTTCAAGTTCCATCCATTTGCCTATGAATTTCATGTAGTCATTGTTTTTGATAGCTGAGTAGTACTCCATTGTGTAGATGTGCCACATTTTCTGCATCCACTCCTCTGTTGAAGGGCATCTGGGTTCTTTCCAGCTTCTGACTAATTCTTAGATACAAAGTTGCTCAACTTTCACAGTGCTTTTAGCACGATAACTTTTTTGTCTTCTCCTGCTCACAAGGTACCTGGGTGCTCTGTTACATCTCTGCCCAGATGCCTTGCTAAATATTCATACGTGTTGAGAGTGGCAAAGAATGATCCCTAAGCCCACCTAGATTAGAATTTCTGAATTCTATGAAAGTGTGGCCTTTTAGAAAAAGATACATTTCCAACATGGTTAACTAAAGGCTTGTGTTAGTCAGCATTTATATTGTCAGGAGAAAACATTAGGCTTACCATTTCAGAGGTTTGCATCCATGATAGTAGGGCACATAGATAGCAGCAGGAACAGCTGAGAGCTCACATTCTGATCAGAAAGCAGGAGGTGGAGAGACTGCTGCGAATAATAGAACTCTTTTAAAACCCCAAAGTCCATCCCCAGTGACACACATTCTCCAACAGGGCTATACATTCTAGTGCTTCTCAAATAGTTGTACTAACTCTGGACCAAGTGTTCAAAAACAAATGAGACTGTGAGGGAAATTCTCATTCAAACCACCATAATGCTCCCGGGAGAAGGGGATTATACTGCCTTGTATTCTGACTCCATTGTAATCAAAGCCACTTAAAAGAGCGAGGAAGAGTAACAAGACAACATAATGAGGGAAATACAGAGGAGACAAAAATGATACAGTATGTGTTTGGAGGGTCATTTAGCCAAGGTATTCAAGAGAAACAATGCTCAGTGTTGGGGAGGACTAGAAAGCTGATGAGACTCTTCAGCAGCAGTTACCAACCTGTGAGTAATGACCTCTTTGGGGATCTAAGGTTTTTACAAAGAGGTTGCCTAATACCATTGGATAACATAGATATTTACATGAGAACTCCCAATAGTAGCAACATTACAGTTACTAAGTAGCAACAACAACACCACCAAAAACCATTTTGTGATTGGGGGGTCACCACAACACGAGGAACCATATTAAAGAGTCACAGCATTGAGAAGGTTGAGAAGCAAGGTCTAAATGGAAGTACTGTGCTGCAACATCCTGATTCTGACCAAGTGAAGTCAGTTTCTACTTCTGATTTCCAAAGACACAGGACAGAATGAGTGTTGGTTGTGGTAATTCCCCAATATTTATTTCAAATAATTACTCCCTGACCCTCCAGCTCATGCCTCTAACTGCTAGCTCAACCTCACTACTTAGATAGTTCAGAGCATGTCAAGTGAAATATGTTCATAAGAGAATGGTAATTGCTTTCTAATTATTTCTGGCCCTACACAGATCCACATCCTCTAAAATCTTCCTTCTGTTCATCCAAGTAGCGGGAGTCTCTTAGTCTCAACCACTGATACTATCCATTTCCAGTTAACTTCGGCTCAAAAGTGGACTCTATTTTACCACCTATCTTTTATGTATTCCCTAAATCCCATCCATCAGGAAATCTAGTCACGGGGAAGACAGAAGGCCAACCTCTGGTCTGTCTCACCTGCTTCCTCCTTTCCTACAGATTCCCATTTATGTCCTGATTGGCCCTAATGTCCCTCGCATCCTACAATTCTTCTGCTAGAAGACAAATCATTTGGGACAAAATATATAAAGCCTTCTCTGTAGGCCTTAGTAGCAGTTCCCAACCAGGGGAAAGCTTGTCTGCCATGGGATATCTGACAAAATTTAGAAATAATTGTTTGTCATCATGGGCAAAAATGTTATTGTAATCTAATGTTCAGAGCCCAGGAACACTGTTAACTCTCCTATTACAAACCTCTAACAGTACAGAATTAAGCTTCACAAGCATTCCCCTGAGCTTCATGACTCTTTTTGATTAAATCACTGCCATAACTAATACCTGATTTTTCCTTTTTAAACCCAATCTGTTCTGATAGAACCATCTTTCCTCCCAAGAATATTGGCTTTATTTGTCTTTGTCTCAAAGTCTCTCTCAGCCTAGGACAAAGCACTCATTTGTACAGGCTGATCAAATATTACCTATTTAGAAAAGCTCCTCCTGATCTTTCTAGAAAGGCTGGAATAATGGAGCCTCCTTCAGAAGTCTATCTGAAACATTATGTTGGGAGATCTGATAAACAACTTGGCCCAAAGGGCAAGACCTGGGCAAACAAGCAGGGCTTCAGCCCCAAGGGTCTTGAGAGATAAGAATTACTCTCAAAGTCCCAGGGTGTGCACTGGTGTACTTGGCTAGCATGTAAAACACCACAGAACCTGGATTTAAACAACAGCAAACCTGCATTTGCTGCATTTCTAGAAACCAATCATTCCATATCAAGGTGCTCACAGATTTAAATATAAAGGGCTTGCCTCCTGGTTTGCTGGTTTGGAATGACCATCTGGTCTCTCTGTCCTCTCCATAGGGAAGAGGAGGGAAGAGAGGGGAAAAAAGAAATATACATGTACACACACACACACACACACACACACACACACACACATGTGCACTCTCGTGGGGGTGGGGTGGGGAGAGAGAGACAGACAGACAGACAGAGAGACAGAGAACATCTCTTCAAGACACTTGATTTTACAAATGATTTATGGTGTGTGTGTGTGTGTGTGTGTATACTGGGAAATACTAAGAGATAAAAAATGAGGTCATTCTACATTCTTAATACTTTATTGATCACACGGTTAGCAGGTACACCAGAAAGTCATCTTAATTATTATATAATAGAAAGTACAAATGCCTCATTCAGTGCTCCAAGGCAACAATGTTATTCATTCTTTATCATTTTCTCAGAAATTTTGTCTTTGATTTATTAACTATCTCAGTCATTTCTTTAAAAAGTTATATGTACTACAAGGTAACTAACCAAAAGAGGAAAAGGTTTGGAACAGGGTAGAATCCCAGTGTGGCTTTGATCGATGTTTGAATCCTCTTCTCCCAATCATGTTAGGAGACAGTTGCCCAGTCATTTAATTTTTCTTTCCATCCGTGTGTTCTTCTGCATACATTTCACACAGTGGTAATGGAGAGCAGGTGAGGTTGCCAGAGGTAGTATATGACAATGGATCAACTGCTCTAAGCTGAAGGGACAGCCAGGTCATCAGCAGTCACCATGACTTACATCTGTTCTCCAGTTTATCCATTCCAACATATGAAAGGATAAAGTATTTACAAAGTAAGTTACATTTATAAATTACAGAGCATGCTAGTTGCAACTATCTTAGCTCCTTTTCTCCATAAAAAGTAGACAGCTTGGGATCACATGATCAATAAGTAAATAAGTAAATAAATAAACCAACCAATAAATAATAAACAGAACAAACCGAGGACCCAAGTGCACTGCTCAGTTTCCTCATTTGTCTAGGACGTTGCATGAAATGCTACCCAACAGATTTATATCAAGATAAATAATGTAACGGAGCAGATAGAGAAGCAATGAGCATGCATAGAAGATTCTGGAAGGAACTCCAGAAGGTGGGCTGTTGTTTGCACTTAAGTTAGCAAGGGTTTAGCAGCAGCACGATGGCAAGAAAGGAGCAGCAGCTTCCATACCTGAAGCGCCTCCGGTGGTCAGAGTGCCATCCCTTGATTAAATAATTTACTTGCTTCTCATTTAATGAGAAAGGACACGTTCCTGATCAGAAAGAAAACATCTTCTGGGGAGAAATGGCAGAGATGGCTGTCACAGTGTTAAGCAGATCTGTTGACCCTCAGGGAAGCCAGGTACTCTGCTGGTTAAGAACCGCACATTGCAGATGCTAGCTTTGGCCAAATACGATGGTTGTCCTCGCAGTCAGTTGGTCACCATGGTTTATATTTGCTTATTTGCTCTCGGTGCCTCTCCTGCTGTGTCCTTATGAGTAAACCAAAGCTCCACTATGGAGTGTGGCAGAATCCTGGCTTTATGATAAAAGGAGTAACTCAGTAACACAAAGTCCTGTAGATAAGGAAGGGCTTCCTGGTGGTAAGTCACACCCTGCTTGGTAATTCAACTTGTTTTATTACATGCTGTGTTTTATGGTTCTAGAACACCCTGAAGTTTTTGTTTGTTTGTTTGTTTGTTTTTTGTTTTTTTAAAGGCTTAGTTCACCTCAGTCTTCTGTGGTAGTGATTTAATGTTGATGTTTTGATTGGGTGGGGATTCTTGTTAAAATTTCTCTCTCTCTCTCTCTCTCTCTCTCTCTCTCTTTCTTTCTGTCTCTCTCTCTCTCCCTCCCTCCCTCCCTCCCTCCTTCCCCCTCTCTTTCTCTCTCTTCTGGATGTGTTTGTGTGTGTTGCTTGTGAGGAGACCAGAGGTTGATAGCTGGTGTCTTCTCCTATCCATGTCTAGCTTTATTCTTTGAGGCTGAACCTGTAGTTGAGTGTTCTGACTAGACTAGCCAGAAATGTGCTTCTTTACTCAGACAGTGCTTGGATCATACATATATGCTGTGGCACCCCTTCCTCAACTCCTCTTCATCCTTCTCCTCATCTTCCTCCTCTACCTGCTCTTCTTCTTTTACATCATCATCACCACCACCATCACTACCATTATCATCATCACCACCACCACCACCATCACCACCACCATCATTTCATTGTTATTGGGCTTAATAAAACAGATTGTGTTGGCCTGTAATTCACAATGGAATGCCTTTGAATTCGAACTTATAGAAATCCTTGCTTCCTAAGGGCTAGGAAACTTGGCCCAAGCTACCCTGTCCTATGAGAGTTTCTGGGCAAGAAGTGACTAACAGGCCAGTTCCTGCCCTGTCTTCTCAGCTTTTCTCCATCCAGAGCTACTTTGGGCTTGAGATAAGAAATTACAAACACTTTTGCTCTGTAGAACTTAAAAACACAGATGGCCTCAACCATCTCAAGTGCTTTTTCAGAATTGGTCAATAGCCTTCTTGTCTTAGGCATAGGGGAATAATTTCCAAGTACAATAGAGAGTCCCATTGCATTTGGTAACCCCTTTTGCTGGGGAAAAGAAAAGACCCTGACCACTAACCAGGTATCATAAAATGGAGGCTCTAGGATGATGTTTGACTGTCCATGTTTTGAGTTTCAGCAGACGCTTAAGAAGAAAACAAAGCAGCTACCCCGAAGGACGTTTAATTTCACAGCTATTGCTTTTCACCCTTGCATAACCCACTGCTTTCTACAGGCAGAGACTTCTGTGTCTCTGTGTAGGATTTGCCACCACAAAATCACGAAGAAGAAAAAAAAATGAAGAGATGGAGAACATCCTTTTAAAAATCTTTAGTTCTGTGTGCGCACTTGAGAAATATGTATTCCTCCCCCCTCCCCCCGGGATGTATATTTTGAACGAAAGCCTGACATTTGGGCCTCCTTTACCCGACCTCTATGTAGATTCTCTATCCTATATATGGTTGGGGTATTACTGCCAAAAGCCTTGCCTTCCGCCTCTGCCGTCTGCTAACCTAATCAAACATTTGCTCTCCTAAAACAAAGATGGTTCCAAGAAAGTTTCTCCTGTGTTTCAATCGCTGCTTGAAGCTGAAGACCCGATCTCTTCTGGATCATTTGAATACTTCATTTATGGCTGGCATTTACTCGACTCCGTAGGTTGCGAATGCTTTAAAATTTATACAGAGCCCTTATGCAGAGCAGGGGCTCAGTTTCTGCATCAGAGGCTGAAAATGCACTCAACAGTCCATATGCCACGCCAAGTCCAGTTTATAATGGGTCGGGTTGGCATGGCTTATGCGCCGCGTAGACGCACAGTGCTCCTGCGAGCGCCCCCTCCCACCCACCCATCAAGGATACAATTGTTTCTAAGTTTCAGAGCTGAATGCTTCATTAAGTACCGGAGCATGTGACCTAATGGGATTCTGAGTTGCTAACTTAATATTTAGCTCCACCAAATGTAGAGACAAACACCTTGATGCCCGCCTCCAGTCCTCACAGTCACATCTGCTGAGCTTTCCCAAGAGGTCTCAGTGGACAGAGAAGAATGCAAAGTTTTAATTTGCTAATCATCGCGCTGGGGAGTGCTGTGGGGGGAGATGCTAATTGTCTGCAGACATCTGTAATGACCCTTGTACAAAAACCGAGGAAAACTAAATCAGAGCTTTGACAAGGGCAGGAGAGCGGAAACAGAAGCCCTAATTGTGGCCATGTGAAGTGTACTTGCCCTTTACTATATTTTGTTGGTTGAACGGCACAATACTTTATAAAGTAACTTTCCAGGACAGGGCCAAAAATGACTTTTTCCATCTCTGGGGATAAATGGCCAGGCGAGATCTGTGAAATATTCGAGGAAGGTCAGACATTATGGTGCAAATGGAGCAGACAAAAGGGTGTGGGGAGAGCTTTTGCCAGTTGAATTTGGCTAACCTGCAGAAAGCCTATTGTCAAGCCGCCATGCTTCAGTGAGCTGTCTTCCCTCTTTATGGTTAAGTGAACCCGAAAACAGTGGCAAAGAAATATGCACTGAGTCATATATTCTACAAAATAGACTGTACTCTCCCCTAACCAAAATTACGAACGACCGTTTAATTCTTGGATTTTTCCACCTTTTTTTTTTCGTAGCTAAGGCTCCTATTTGCTTTCTTTGAATCTCTATCAGTTCTTGCAGCTCTGCCCATGGGGAAAACTCTGCGGGACCCTGCCACTGTAGCCCTGGCACTGTTAAGAGGAGTCAAAGGTAAGTTTCTGCCTTCTAGTACTTTGAGTGTCTGTTTCTTTGCTGAACGTCTACTATTTCTTGGTTGAGAGTTTTGTTTAATACCCATCCTGTGTCCAGAAACAAAAATCCCCTTTGTTGCTTTTTTTTTTCTTAATGACTGAAGTATGAGAGAAAAATGCAAAAGGAAACCTGATGGCACTCTACTTATAAAACTAAGTAAAGAGCCATGTGTGTTATGCTTAAATATAGACACACACAGGCAGAATTGTGGAAGGGGAGTGTTGCATTCACCAAAAGGAAAGCTGACTGGGGCGGGGAGGATGCTTTCTGATTTTCTAGCTACAGAAATTTCTTTGATTTTCTTTTTTAAAAGGGAACTTGGTTTTTGAGGATGGAAATGTTATATAATTTGATAGTGGAAAAACTTAATAAGCATGCTCTACATATCAGGAGAAGCTACCACGTCTATGAACAGTCTTTACTTGCTCTGTTGTGTTTCCATGTTGTGGTTTAAATGGATGTGTTAAAGAGCTTAACTTTTGATTGGACTTTAAAAACGCACAAACTACATAGACCCTGATTCTTTCTTTTTCCTTTGCTGGCGAAAGTTAAGTTGATTCAGAATGGACAGCTGACATTCAAGGTGTCCTGTGAATTCCCAGTTCCTGAGGTTTACGCCCTTTGAGAGAGACTCTCTAATGGAATCCCAGATCTCTCTCCTCTTCTCTCCCACAATAACTCGTTTAGTTCAGCATTCCACGTACTCTGGTATTGAGTTGTTCTTGCCAGGGTACAAGCAAGCAGGGCTTGGTAAAGCACTTTCTAAAAGCTTATGGTCAATGCCACAGCACTCCTCCCTGCGTGGTCCCAACAGCCCCTCTAGCTGCTCCTGGCAGTTTTTCACCTCACTCTTCTCAGCAGGTGCCTCTCAATGCAAGCTCTTCTTTACCTCTCTCCAGCAAATGGGAAATCACAATTGATCCCCTGCCTCCTCTCTGCTGCCTCCCTTGGCTGATAGCATTAAATGGAGTTCTTAGCTGAATAGTTTCTCATCTCTACTCACTTGACTTTTATGAGAGTCTACACCCTGGTTTCTTCCCATGGACAAAAACCAGGACCACAATCTATGTTTCAAAGCTTGCTTGAGGATCCACTAACTTAGCAAAAGATTTTTGACAAAATATCATTTCTTAAAGACAAGTAGAACTGTCAGAGTCTGAATATAGTAACTGACATTTCTTTCCTGGGAAGACACACTAAGTAAAACTCATACAGACAGGAAACAGGAGAGTGACATCTCAGGAATAGGACACCCATGTGACCAGCCTCATCCATCGTGGCCAGCAAAGAATCCCAGAACAACAGGCTTTTATCACGATGGTCAGAAAGGTGGAACACAGCAAATTAAATGTTCCAATTTCTAATTTCTTCAATGAAAGAAGTAGACTTAAGTGAATGTCTCAAGGGCTTAATAGCTCGCTGCTGGAAGGTTTTGAACTCAGGACTTTGTCTATGGTGGCACTTAGCACCTTCATAAATGCAGAACACAAGAGGAAATAGCATGCTCAACTGTTTGGGAAGATTGATGAAATGGTCTACACAAACAAATGCATTATAATGAATTTGCCATAGATATATGTGCATGTATATGTGCATATGTATATATGTATGTGAAGACTGGCTAGTTGCCCTGTGGTTAAATGTGAATAGTCAACTATGAGAAAATACCCTCAGAAACCACTCACAGTTTCTCTGTGGGGAAATTCAGCCAATTCATGGAATACAGTAGTTACTTTTCTGGATCTTTAAAACAATTTTTGATGATTTTGAAGGCTAAGATCCTCAGAGGCTCAATTTAAAAATAAGATAAAATTAATCCTGTAAGAGTATACTTCAGGTAAAAGACAATGACTTCAATCATATCTATTTGTGACAACAGGAAATTTTCCTGAAAGGCACTGTCAAAAGTTTAGGTGAGGATCCCAGCTCTGGAAAAATGTGTAATTTCAACATCTGATGGTTACTCCAACAAGTAACAGGTCATGCCAGTTTTAGTTTTTCTCCTGCATTAGTCTTTCCTATTTGGATAGCCAATGCCCTATCCCAACCTGCTGCTGCAAGTTGGTGTGTATGGGTTGATTGAGCCTGGAGTAGAAGTTGAGAGAGGACATGGCCAAGAGAACTGACCATTTAATATTTCAATGAAATAACATAGGGCTTCTAATAAGAGGACACATTTTAAGCAGAAGTGAACACCACAGGCTTGTGAGGCCATGATCCTGTCCTGTGCATGCTTCGAGGTCACCCCTGTTCCTGGCAACCTGTATGTGATCAGACCTTGCTCTCTAACTCAACATAATCTCTACGGTTATAATTTTAGGCTAGTTTTCATGGTTTTACTTCTTCACTTAAAGTTTCTGATCTTGACTAATAGACAAAAAACCTTCCATCATAGTTGTCTGTGAGATGGTCTCTTAACTACAAACAACCACTACAGAGAGTCAAACACAGGTTTTCATTAATTTAAAGGTTTTTTTTTTTTTTAAAGAATTTGACCTTTAAATTAAGGAATTTTACTTAACCTTTATAGATGTGTGGATATGTGTGCTATTTTCTATAATTTCAAGTGTAGAACCACTATATAGTCTACTTACATGACACAATTATATTAGTTAACTGGTTGCTGTCCTAAGAGTTGATATTATTGTAATATGAAGTCACTTGTCTGTACCTTGTCCCTATGTTTTTGGATAGAAACAAATTAATGAATCCTATTGATTTAATGAAACAGGAATAAATAAGAACAAAGATTGATACTTTTAAACTTACATATATTTCTCAGTTTCATTTACTAGTTTCTTTTCATAAACTAAACTGCCATCTATATATGTTATATACATTATATAAAATATTTTTATATATCCGAAAAATACATAAAATATTCATCTAAATATTTTACTTAAAGATCTAAATAAATCTATGTCATGTATTTAGTTTGGTACCCAACATAAAAAGAAGAGTCTTGATTGACACTCATCTTTAAAACTGTAGAACTCTATGAATACGCACTCCAATGATAAATATACTTAAATTGACTTATGATGGATATTCATTTTGTCAATGGCATAATTTATATTACTGATACGGTACTGGAAAAGGGCGTATGATATATATTTTTGCTTCTAAATATTCTCTGAAATAAAATATTATTGAAAAATAATCAAGAGACTCCACCTATCTGTATCATAGACTTGGGAATTGGAGATTTTGTATCTATGCTTTACAATAAGTTAAATATAATGCAGAGAAAACTAATCATGGATCAGGGAACTGTGTGGTTAAAATTAACTGAAAAGTAATTTTTGCTGCATAGAACCTTGATTTCCTTTTAACTTTCATATGTATTTTGTCTTTCAAAGAAGGCTTATTCTATGTAGTATGTAAATGGCCTAATTCACCTTCTTTTAAGCCAT